>NW_027041252.1:0-141429 GCF_037179485.1 Ochlerotatus camptorhynchus | reverse complement strand
AATGTCAAATACCTATAACTTTTTTTGAATTCAATATTTATATTTTGTAGATTCCAAAATGTTTTTGTTGTTTTCATTGCAAATTCTGAAAACAAATATATTGTAGATTCAATAAAAATATTTTTGTCTTCAAATATTATTTTACCTACTTTTAAAAATATATTGTAAAAGCAACACTTTTCCAAAACATACACAGGCTCATTTTGTCAATGTAAGTGTAAATGTAAGTGTAAGTGTAAGTGTTTTCAATGCTCGCGCAATGCTCGGCTTCCCAGTCGCCATTTCTAGGCTTTATTTAAAACGCAAAAATGGACTCGTCGGAAGAAGTTCTTTTTTGAACAAGTTGTCAATTGCTTTCTTGGTAAGGAATTCAGTATTTGCATTTTAATACGTGTTTCCAACGATTTTTTTTCCTAATTCCAGCAAATCAATACACCGTGGAACGTTGCCCGTTCGAAACGCAAACTTTTAATTGCATACCGTTAATAAAAGGTCATAATTCCGTTCTTGTATTTTTGTAAAATTGATAAACCTATTGAATCACTATTTGTACCGTTTGTTAATAAATAAAAAATGATACCATAAACAATTATTAAATTTATTTAAAATTATTTCTTGAATAGGAAAACTACTAAAATTAAAAATTAAAATATTTAAGCAAAACCAATTTTTTTTTTAAATTATAAAAAACAAATTGTTATACTTATATATAGATATATATAGATACCATATGCAATATTCAAATGATGTTATATGAAAATGCCTGCAGTTGCCTGTTGAACTGTGGTCGTTACTTTACCCAACAAGGTCTACACTAATCACTGTAAAAAAATTGGCTGCTACTTTTTGCTATATTGTGAGTAATTGACATTTTTATGCATCACTTTTTGAGACATTTATGTTAATAACTGTATAATAAAGCATGCTATATAAAGTAATGGGTATTTATTGGATGAGTCAAACCATTTTGATAATTATCAGAGTATAAAACTTATACATTTGACGTATATAGGTAAAAAAAGGAAAAACGCAATTTTAGATGTTAGTTTTCCTAATTGCCCGACATTTCTCAACACTTCAAATTACACAACTTTGCCGTAAAAATCATTCGGCTAGAATGCTCAAAAGATAGACTCGAGCGTCCACTATGTGGCGTAAAAATGAACTAATTATAAACTTTCAAAAAGATGGCGCTTTTAGTATTGAGTAACTTTGTAGAACATTGTATTGCTGTAGAAAGCAAACCAACGGCGCTAGAGGTTTTGGCCACGCGAATGGCTTCGGCTGGAGGTCAGTACGGAAAACAAATCTCGCTTCACTTTTCAATAGGTTCTATCTACATTGATCGATTTCTCTTCATCGACACTCTCTTTCGTAAATAACTCGGCTTCACAAATGTTTCCTGTCGTCTTCGTCGAATTAGATGCTAGATTGTTGCTTCTTCCATCGAAAATATCCGGCCGTGGCGATTCAAAGTTGATCAAGGTTGATCAAATAATTTGTACCCCTGCTTCCAGTTTGATTACATGAGCATTTTCTGTGATCGTTGGTTCTGAATATGGACAAACAGGTAGATGAATTCTATTCCTACTCTTAACTGTAATAAGCTTGGTGGCCCTGAAAAGAGCCGTTTGTTGTCAAAGTTGGTGATGATTTAACCTCCGAAACCAAACAGAGTGCGTCTCTGTCACTTCAAACGTAGGATGACATCCATGCCGCTTACGCTTGGTGTGTTTAGTGTAGGTGACAGCATCACGGATCTAATTTTTCAGGAACACCTTCAGCACACCTCTTAATCAGACCGAAGATACGTCAGACACCGCCACGGCGAGCCAGACGACGGATGGTGGTTATCTCGAAAGAATTTCCGTTTGGTTCTGAATATGGCGATGAGTGTGCAAAATATTACGCATTCCATCCTCCCTATTCGCACGCGCCCGAGGGTCGGAGGAGAATGCCACTTCGACTTGTTTCGTCTACTTACTACTCTCTGACGACTGTGCTGGGGAAGCAGCATATGCATGTAGGTAATTGGTGGATTTTGTTAGTTAATTCGACGCTTTTGGACAATGCTGGACATTTACCAGTTTTTCAATAGTTTCTTGTTGAAAATCAACATTTGGAAGCATTGTTATCGATGCGTAGCCATATTTCTGATCGATTGGTGATAAAATTATTGAAATTGGACCAGGGGCAGCTGAATTATTAACGTTCAAATCTTTCTTAATTTGTTACATGCAGGCATGGAAAATCATTTGCATTCATTTCGTGCATTCATTTACATTCATTTGCCTCTAACTTTTTTCTTCAACAGCATTTCGCAAAATTAATGTATGGAGCTTTTGTAGGTTTTGTTATTAACTACAACTTTTGTTAACAAGTCAAATCCGTATCTTCTTATGCATGACGAACCAGAGCCAACAGAAGCCACTACTGTTTTTCAGTGAATGTATTTTACATTCACTGAAAAACAGTTACAAGTTCTGCCCACTCTAGTTCGTGATACATGAGAGATACAGATTTGAATTATGAGCAAAAGTTGTAGCTAATAACAAAACCTATAAAAGCTTTGTGCACATTTTGCGGAATGCTGTTGATGAAAAAAGTTAGAGGCAAATGAATGTAAATGAATGTATGAAATGAATGCAACTGATTTTCCATGCCTGGTTACATGTTCCATTTTCGGTTTTCACAAGTGTACCCCCATATAGAAAGCAAAGACGTAGTCCTACGTAAAAAATCTCGTACTATGTTATCAATTTTTAAATCCATCGACCTCACATATTGTCTAAGTTCTCGGAAGAACTGCTCGTTTATAAAAAAAGGAAAAATTTCATCAAAATACATTACTAATTTGTCAACCGTCATTTCACAAGTTTGAGAAAGTTTTCGAAAAAACATTATAAAAGAAGGAAAAAATACAGCCTACAGCTGAAAATCTCCTAAATAAATTTAAAAAGAAGGGAAAATCTCCTAAAAATATATTACCAATTTTTACACTTCCACTTCTAGTATTCCGCCGCCTCACTAAAACCACAAACGAAGTGACAGACGGAGTGGCTCGAAAACTTTGGCGACTAACCTGCTATTGCAATTTTTCAGTGTACCACATGGCAACACCACTACTACTGGATTGTACCAACAATCAATACGAAACTAACGATTTTAAATTGGCTCACCACTTTAGTAGCCTATTGGTCCCAAGCAAACGATTAACGTACCCTATGCTAGTTGAAATTCTATTACTACACTATGTTTGTTTTGATTCGCTATGAAAGTTTGACAGATAACATCAGGGGTGTGTGGATTCATGCAGAACATGCAGGGGTGAGTGAAATAGCTTGGGACTGCTTGGGACCGTTGGTCTGGTACTGAGTGAGCCAAAAATAATAATGATTTTCTTCGGGACCCAGTGGTCTTAGAGTTACCTCTATGATTGTACCACATGGCAACACTACTACCACAAACGAAGTGACAGACGACTAACTGGCGAAGAAATCCATTTAAATAATGTGGTTCACTGTAATAGATTTTTCTTGGAAGCTTGCGCCATCATCCACCAGATGGGATAGTATTTTTGTTTTGGTTTTGCACAAAGTTGATTTTTTTTTTCTTTATTTAGGAGATTTTTAGCCGTAGGCTGGTTCATCTCCGAAAGTTGATTTTGTGTACAATGATTCTTTGACAGTGTGTAAAGAGTGCGTATCATTTTGTCATTTTTTTATGCATTTCAGTTTTGAGTAGAGTGAAAGAGATAGAACCAAAAACATTCTAGTACATTTGGTGAAAATGCTAGTTCAATCCAGTAGTAGTGTTGCCATGTGGTACAATCCAGTAGTAGTGGCACAAACGAAGTGACAGACGACTAACTGGCGAAGAAATCAATTAAAATAATGTGGTTCACTGTAATAGAATTTTCTTAGAAGCTTGTGCCATCAGCCACCAGATGGGCTAGTATTTTTGTTTTGATTTGAACATAGTAGACAGTGTGCAAAGAGTGTATCATTTTGTCATTTTTTTTTTTTTTTTTTTATGCATTTCAGTTTAGAGTAGAGTGAAAGAGATAGAATCAAAACATTCTAGTACATTAAGTGTTGCCATGTGGTACAATCCATTAGTAGTGTTGCCATGTGGTACAATCCAGTAGTAGTGGTGTTGCCATGTGGTACACTGAAAAATTGCAATAGCAGGTGCGTCACCAAAGTTTTCGAGCCGCTCCGTCTGTCAATATTGCAATTAGCAGGTTACCCACGTAACCATAGGCACGTTATTTCGTCTTTTTGGTTATATACAGCTGGACAACGGCCACACCAGTGTTTGTAAGTTCTGCTGAGGCCCGTACATAACCAAAAAGGCGAAATAACGTGCCTATGGTTACTTGGGTAGTCACCAAAGTTTTCGAGCCACTCCGTCTGTCACTTCGTTTGTGCTACTACTGGATTGAACTAGCATTTTCACCAAATGTACTAGAATGTTTTGGTTCTATCTCTTTCACTCTACTCAAAACTGAAATGCATAAAAAAATGACAAAATGATACGCGCTCTTTGCACACTGTCAAAGAATCATTGTACACAAAATCAACTTTGTGCAAAACCAAAACAAAAATACTATCCCATCTAGTGGATGATGGCACAAGCTTCCAAGAAAATTCCATTACAGTGAACCACATTATTTAAATGGATTTCTTCGCCAGTTAAGGTCGTACTAGGCAGTTCTCATATTGTCTAACAATAAACCAAAAATATACATTACTTAGCGAACCTCTATTCATCATCCGCACTGGCCAGCCCCAACTCATCATCGCATTCATCTTCCGTAATTTTCTTCTTCTTCAGTTTCTTCAGCGTTCGGATGTCGTTTGCCAGTTCTTCCAAGTCTTCCTTCGAAAATTTGGCCTTTTTCTTCTTCGTCGGATCAACGTCTCCGGCTTCGATGGCCGCTTTCCTCTTCTGTTTGGCATCCCTGCGTTTCTTACGAACTTCCTTCCGTTCTTCCCGTTCATGTTTGGCCAGTTCCCAAGGAATGGATTTCTTTTTCATCAGCTTCTTCTTTCCTTTCCATTCGCCAGTTTCCTGGTACACTTTCAGTTTCTTGTCGTACGAAGCTTGTTTCTGCTTGTCTTTGTAGGTGAGCTTGTAGATGTCGATTGGCTCAGCTGGTCCTTGGAAGGTCTTTTTGAAATGTTCCTTCATTTCTGGCATCTTCGGCAGTTGAAGCATTCCGTAACTGGTGGCGACTTTTCCCAAGTCGAGATCTTTCACCCTTAGAATCAGATTGCACTCGTGCTTGCTGTAAGCTTGAATGTGGGAAACAAACGCTCGACTAGCCTTGTCGTAGATGCCACGGTCGCTCTTTTGGATTCGGTGAAGAGCTTTCAGTGTCTCCTGAAATTTTTTCTCATGCGCTTCCAATGTTACTTTCTTTAGTGAAACTTTCTGATTCCGTGTCAGAAAGTCTACGTAGGCATCTTCCGAAGGTAGAAGCAATATTAGTGCATTGCCTACGTTGCCTTGACGTGCCGTCCGACCAACTCGGTGTACGAAGGCAGATGCATTTGATGGTGCATCCCACTGTAACACCCAGTCCACTTCCGGAATGTCCACCCCCCGTGCTAATAAATCCGTACATAGAAGCAGAGCGTTTTCCGAGTCCCTAAAGTCCTTTAAAATTTTATTCCTCTGTGATTTCATCTTTCCGTGAAGAGCCAGCACCTTTGTCGGTTTTAGTAGCTCGGTCAAAGCAATTCCCCAATACTCAACGCAGGCACATGTTGGGAAGAAAAGCATCGCTTTTTTCACCTGTTGCTTTTCAATGAAATCCAACAAGACGGAAAGCTTAAACTCTGGCTCAACAATAACGTAATAATTTTGCAACAACTTCGGTGTACTGACGGTGGCCTTTTCCTTGACACTGACCAACACCGGATTACGCAAACCGGCACGCATTAAATCCTTCACTTCCTTGGTTTGCGTAGCCGAGAAGAGACCGGTCCTTCTTTGTCGCGGTAGATACCCCAAAATTGTATTGATTGTAGTTTCGAAACCAAGATCCAACAACCTGTCCGCTTCGTCCAGCACGAGAAACTCTAAGCCCCTTACCTTTGCCGTCAAATTCAAATCACCCTTCCGCTCGAACAAATCTTTGAGTCTACCCGGAGTAGCAATAAGAACGTTTGCTCCTTCTTTCCTGATCGAATCCACATCTTCCTCGACAGGATTTCCTCCGATCAGAAGTTTCTGTTTGAACATCGACAATTGATCATGTTCCAGAAAACCTTGCAGCACAGCGCTAATTTGCACGGCTAGCTCTCGAGTCGGGGAAATGATTATTGCACCGATTTCAGATTTCTTCCAAGCCGTGTCACGCTGTCTTTTTAGCAACAATTCCAACAATGGTACAACGAAAGCCAGAGTCTTGCCGGAACCGGTAACTGCTTCAGCGGCGACATCCTTGTACGATAGGAGCAATGGGATTGTAGCTGCCTGCATGGATAACAATAAAAAAAAATGCTAAATTTATTCGATACTAGTATATCCGATGGCCGCGCCGATACTTACTTGAACCGGTGTCATTTTTTGGAAGCCAAAACCCTCTATCACTTGAAGCACCGGGGCGCTGAGTGGCTTAGTGAGATCGGTCCACTTGGCACTGGGTTTGGCCATGGTTAGGGCTGTTTGATAGCTCTTTTATTGAGAATGACCGTTGCGCAACTTTGATCACACAGCCAATTTTCTAACAAAGTTATAATCTTCTAAAAACAAGTTATTATTCTAGCAAAAGCAACCGATCATAAGAAGAATAATTCGCACATGTGAATACTTTTGTTTTGATTTGCATTTTAAACTTTTTTTACTGCCGTTTTGACAGTTTTTTTTTCCTTGAAGGGGTTTTTCGAATTTGGTCGAAAAGAGATCTGGCATAAATAGTCCTCTACAGGCGGGTTCGTATTGGTACGATTTGCGTGTGTTAGTAAGATGAAATTTTTTGATAGCTGCGAGAATTTTTTTTTTTCTGTAAGAACTGTCATTCTAAAGTAAAAATCAGTGCCAACATTTCAAAGGGGCGTAATTGCATTTGTAAACAATGGCTTTAGTCGTCGATTTCTCGCGAATAAAATCTCTCTCATGAAAAATAATTACACCAGCAGGTAGAGGAATGTTTCCTCTATCAGCAAGCAATGTAATTTTGTAGAGGTAAGATTTCATTCGCGAGAAATTTACGGTTAAAGTCATTGTTTACAAAAGCAATTACGCCCCTTTGAAATGTTGGCACTGAAATAAACAACAAAACGAAAACAAATCCTAAGCTTGTACGGTAACAGCCAAATACTCTTTTATGAGTAAAAGTTAACCCATTTTTTATAAAAGTGGCTTTACTCATTTATGACTAAATTATTAAAATAACAATGAGTTTCTGCAAACAGTACACAGCAAAAAAAAATGTAATATCGATCAACGTAATTCAAGCTGATGTATGAAATCAGGCATAACATTTGATAACGGCACAAAAGCATTTGTAAACAAACTTTCTAAGGCCCTTTACACGCGAACCAAAGTACGTCAACGCAAACCAACAACATTATCGGATAGGTGCAACTATCACCTTTCCGAAAGTGGTATTGGTTTGCGTGGGCGTACTTTGGTTCGCGTGTAAAGGGCCTTAGAAAGTTTGTTTACAAATGCTTTTGTGCCGTTTTCAAATGTTATGCCTGAAATGTTATGCCTGAAATAATGATGTAATAGCAAAAAGCAGATACAATATTACATCAATGGATGTAATTTTGTTCGCAAAATCGATGTACATCGTACAATGTGATATTACACAACCGATGGATTGACCTGGTTGCAGCAGTTTGGATGTAATATTCAACAACTTGTTTTGCTGTGTAGCTAACAGTTACTACTTAATTGGCAAAATAAATTACTCATTAATTAGTAGTACCACTTTTATTGACAATGGTTAACTTTTACTCATAAATGGGTGTTAAATCAGGCATAACATTTGATAACGGCACAAAAGCATTTGTAAACAAACTTTCTAAGACCCTTTACACGCGAACCAAAGTACGCCCACGCAAACCAATACCACTGTCGGAAAGGTGATAGTTGTCCCTATCCGATGATGTTGTTGGTTTGCATGGGCGTACTTTGGTTCGCGTGTAAAAGGCCTTACAAAGTTTGTTTACAAATGCTTTTGTGCCGTTATCAAATGTTATGCCTGAGATTATTACCAACATTATTACCGTGTACATGGCAGCCCGCATAAACGCGAACCATACGTTGACCTTACCGAAAATGGTTACAAATTGTTTATAATCCCTGCTAAACTTTAACTGAAATGGTTATGGAACTTTACATGAACGTTTGTGTGATAAAGTTTTAACCTTATGTATTATGGTTTTTTGGAAGTAAACCTTACAAATAATGGGTTGTTAAGAACCATTACCATTCTAAATTCTTGTTTTCTCCATACATTTTCTGAAAGAAAACTATATTAGAACCTTTTTACTTATGGTTTGAGAATTTTAATGGTAATGGTTATGGTAGTCAGTAAGGTCCATGGATGGTTTTGTATTGTCGGTCAACTTTACGTGGAATATATCGCGAATTGGTAATCATTAATTTACAGGCAACCTTGTAAAGTTCCATAACCATTTCAGTTAAAGTTTAGCAGGGATTATAAACAATTTGTAACCATTTTCGGTAAGGTCAAGATATGGTTCGCGTTTATGCGGGAGTATACACTAGTATGTGTAAAATAATATTGGCCCTTATTACGGGTGTCACTTCACGGTGAAAACGAAGTGAAGGGAGCAGTTGTCACTCACGGTGAAGTGATTTCCGTGTAAATCAAATGGGAATCACTTCACCGTGAGTGATAAGTTGTCACTTCACCGTGAAGTGACATCGGTAATAAGGGCCATTATTAGATTAGTGTTCGTGAGATCCTGCTTGAAGAACTCAATTCTCTAATAAATCAGTGCCAACATTTCAAAGGGGCGTAATTGCTTTTGTAAACAATGACTTTAGCCGTCAATTTCTGGCGAATGAAATCTTACCTCTCCAAAATTACAATGCTAGCTGGTAGAGGAAACATTCCTCTACCCGCTGGTGTCATTATTTTTCATGAGTGAGCTTTTATTCGCGAGAAATCGACGGCTAAAGCCATTGTTTACAAATGCAATTACGCCCCTTTGAAATGTTGGCACTGAAATGATGTGTAAATATTTACATGATTGATAAATCTCAGGTGCACGCTATTTCAAAACTACCCAAACTTGGGTAGAATCCACCCAGATCCGGCAAAACTGAACCTACCCAAAAATGGGTAAACTGTGTTGGGAGTGACAAGTTGACAAATGAACAACGTCGATCGAATTCATGTCAATAGAGATTAGTGACGTTTAACGCACGCACACTAGCGGAAGCAACGCCGTGTAAAGTTGTTTATTATTTTCCTCTGGCTAACCTAAAAAATGTATGAAAGTAAACCTGTCAAAATGAGTTTGACATCGATTTGTTATGTATTTTCCTCGGATATTCATTAACACGCTCTCACATATCGCACCAATACAACCAGACGTGACATTCCACATCGAACGCTCGACTGTTTCGGTCAAGTATTGCTTGCACTCCGTAATCGGTACTAGTTTTTTTCCCCTATTGAGGTTTTTTTTCAATCCGCTTTCATACTGAGTGCCCTAATAAAAATTGTATGGTTAATTTGCTTAACGACGTGTTCTGGGTATCATCCAAACCATTTGTGGAATAGTTCAATGATTTGGGTTATCGTTCGTTTATGGTTATTTTTTATTAGGGTGGTGTTGTAGTATACAACAGTGCAGTGAGCATCGCGGAATTGTAATTGCCGCTCAATCGTTCGAGAAAGGAAGCAGTCATTTCCGGCCGAGTCCGGCAGATGAGCTGTACATCTCTAACCAACAAGTTTCATCGCATCACGAAACGGCAAACTCAAGGTCATCGAGTTCACCAGCCGGCGAGCCAGCCGGTGCTTTGTTGCAAACACTCGAGGGCAACAATAGAACGATCATCACCATCATTCTCACATCAGGATAGATCATCGTCATCAGCCACACTCCGTGCGCTTGTGTGGAGAGTTAAGTAACAAACGGTTATCTTCCGTTCTCCGCAACCTGATTAATCTCCATACAGTGTTGATTAACTTTTCTGACACTGTTTTTTCCTGAAAAAATTTTCTTTTTTTTTTTCTCTTTTTTTTTCATTTACTGTTTTTTTTTTTTGCAAGTTGATTAATCTCCCTATAGTGTTGATTAACTTTCCTGGCATTATTTTTTTCCATTTTAAAGTTTTTTTTTTTTTTTTTTGCTTTGTTGGATTAAGTATTATTTTTACCGTTATATTTTTTTCTTATTTTTTTTTTTTATTTTTTTTTTTTTCTCAACGCATATATATATATATATATATATATATATATATATATATATAATATATATATATATTTCCTTTTTTATGTCGAAATCTGTTGCGGAGGTACTTAAGACCCCGCAATGGATTAAACCAATGATGGCGGGGGTATTTCGCTAGCAGATATCTCCGATGATGAGTCTGTTAAATCTCCATCATTCGAAAATCTGCTTCTCACTGAAGAGGAAATGGATACCTCAGGGGATTCTACTTCGGACCCCAAAACGAGCACTGGAGCTTACCCAAAGGTGATGTCTAAACAACAACCTCCTTCACCCCCTGCCCCCCCTTCTCCACCATCGCCCCCTCGTCCACCTGTTCCCCCTACTCCAACCGTTCCCTTAAAAATTTCTGCGACCCCCCGCCATAAAGCTTACCCAAGCGACTCAAAAGGTCCGTGGGTTGTTTTTTTCCGGCCCAAACAAAAACCTTTGAATATTTCTCGGATTTCGAAGGATCTGACAAAACATTTTTCGGCCGTAACCGATATCTTTAAGGTAACGTCAAACAAACTGCGCGTTACCGTTGATGACCTGAAACAGGCAAACCGGATTGTTGCCTGTGAGCTTTTTTCGATCGAATATCGAGTCTACGTCCCCAGTTGTGACGTAGAAATTGAAGGAGTGGTCACCGAATCGAGTCTGACTTGTGAGGATTTCCTGCAAGTCGAATCTTTCGGCATTTTCAAAAACCGTGCCCTCCCGAAAGTCAAGATACTGGACTGCATTCAACTGCAGTCAGTGTCGCACATAGGCACAAAAAAAAAGTATACCCTCTCAGATTCGTTTCGTGTGACCTTTTCAGGATCGGCATTACCTGACTACGTCACAATTGGGAAGGTTCGACTACCTGTACGCTTGTTTGTACCGAGGGTAATGAATTGCTTGAAATGCAAACAACTAGGTCACACCGCGGACTTTTGTTCCAACAAACCGCGGTGCGATCAATGTGGGGAGGAGCATACGGAGGGTCCTTGTCATGCTACCCCAAAATGCGTTTACTGTAAGGATGCTCCGCATGCTCTGAGTGATTGCCCGAAGTACAAACAGCAGGGAGAAAAACTAAAGCGGTCTTTGCAAGCTCGCTCTAAGCGCTCGTTAGCAGAAATTTTAAAAACGACCGCTTCATCTTCCCAAACCACCCCAAAAAGCAACAACACATTCCACCTCCTGCCAGATGATGATCAGGGCTCTGACTCAGAGGTGGGTGAGAGTAATCCTTTTGTCTTTAATGGCAACACGAGGAAGCGGTCCAAAATAAACGTCACCCAAAAACCTCGTAAGGCCTCTCGTATGGACTACCAACCTACCTTGACAAATTTAAGAGGTAGCGGAAATGTACCGAAACCCCCACCACCGGGATTTAAATCTTGTAATTTTAACAAGGACTTTCCGCCACTTCCGGGATCATCTAAAACCCCAGATATCCCAGTTTTTCAGCCAGAAAAACAGCTGAATAATCAGCAAGAACATGATGCCATGTTCACGTTTTCTGAAATTGTGGAGAGCATCTTCAATATATTCAACGTCTCTGACTCAACTCGGAACATTATTAATTTAGTGCTTCCATTCGTGAAAACTCTTTTGAAGCAACTAGCTTCTAGGTGGTCCTTCCTTGCATCGATCATATCCTTTGATGGATAATTTTCCGAATGAGGTCGGGGATATGATCTCTGTTCTTCAGTGGAACTGTAGAAGTCTTATACCGAAACTTGACACATTCAAATTTTTAGTTCACAACTCACTTTGTGATGCATTTGCTCTTTGTGAAACATGGCTTTCTTCAGACACCGATCTCCCTTTCCACGATTTTAACATTATTCGCCTTGATCGAGCAGATTCGTATGGAGGGGTGCTTCTCGGGATTCATAAGCTCCATTCCTTTCATAGAATCGATCTGCCTTCCGTGACAGGCATTGAAGTTGTCGCATGTCAGGTAAATATTCGAGGTAAAAGCCTCAGTATTGCCTCAGTATATCTTCCTCCAAGAACTGCGATTTCTCGCCAAGGTCTCTCAGATATCTGCTCAGCTTTATCTGAGCCTCGGTTGATATTAGGAGATTTTAACTCCCACGGTACAGGCTGGGGGGAACTGTACGATGACAACCGCTCAACCCTGATATACGACCTTTGCGATAACTTCAATATGACAATTCTAAACACTGGGGAAGTAACACGAGTGGCCAAACCTCCAGCAAGAGAAAGTAGATTAGACCTCTCCCTCAGTTCGAGCTCACTATCGTTGGATTGCTCGTGGAAAGTAATTCAAGATCCCTACGGTAGTGACCACTTGCCAATCAAAATTTCTATTACCAATGGTTCATCTTCCACTCGCTCGGTTGACATCGCGTACGACCTCACGAAAAACATCGACTGGCAAAAATTTGCGTCCGCGGTTCTCGGTGGTACTGATTCGGTTGAGATACTCCCTCCGCTGGATGAGTACTCCTTTTTATCGCGACTTATCGTTGACTGCGCTCTTCAAGCACAGACGAAACGCGTTCCGGGTGTTTTCGTTCGCAAACGACCTCTCACTCCGTGGTGGGATAAGGATTGCACCGACGCGAACAGCGAGAAGTCCGCCGCGTTTAAACGCTTCCGCAAACACGGTAAGGTCGAGGATTTCGAGCGGTACACCGACCTCGAGAAAACTTTTAAGAGCTTGATTAAAGCCAAAAAACGCGGTTACTGGCGTCGGTTCGTCGATGGTTTGTCGAGAGAGACTTCGATGAGAACACTCTGGAATGTCGGCAGGAGAATGCGCAACGCGTCATCACCGGTCAACGAAGACAAGGAGTACTCAGACAGTTGGATATTCAGCTTCGCGCAGAAAGTTTGCCCGGATTCGGTGTCGGTTCAAACCAACGTTCGTGATAGTCCGTCGGGTAGTAACGAAATAGATTCTCCGTTTTCGATGGTGGAATTCTCACTTGCTCTCCTCTCATGTAACAACTCAGCTCCAGGAATGGATAGAATCAAGTTCAACTTGCTCAAAAATCTCCCAGACGTCGCGAAGAGACGCTTGTTGAACTTATTCAATCAATTTCTGGAGCACAACATTGTTCCGGATGATTGGAGGCAAGTAAGAGTTATCGCCATTCGAAAACCCGGTAAACCCGCGTCGGATTATAACTCGTACCGTCCCATCGCGATGCTGTCCTGTATACGGAAATTGTTGGAGAAAATGATTCTTTTTCGTCTAGACAAATGGGTCGAGTCGAATGGTTTACTTTCAGATACGCAATTTGGATTTCGGAGAGGCAAAGGAACGAGCGACTGTCTTGCGTTGCTTTCAACTGAAATTCAACTGGCCTATGCGCAAAAACAGCAAATGGGTTCAGTTTTCTTGGATATTAAGGGGGCTTTTGATTCTGTTTGTATCGATGTCCTTTCGGATAAACTCCACGATAGTGGGCTTTCACCAATTATGAACAACTATTTGAGCAACTTGTTGTCTGAGAAATATATGAGCTTTCCTCATGGAAACTCGACAACTTCACGAATTAGTTACATGGGTCTCCCCCAGGGCTCATGTTTAAGCCCCCTTCTTTATAATTTTTACGTTAAAGACATTGATGGTTGTCTTGATGAAAATTGCTCGCTAAGGCAGCTTGCAGATGACGGCGTTGTGTCCGTTATAGGGCCAAGTGCACCGGACCTGCAAGGACCATTGCAAGATACCTTAGACAATTTGTCTACTTGGGCTATGAAGCTGGGTATCGAATTCTCTCCGGAGAAAACTGAGTTGGTTGTTTTTTCTAGGAAGCATCATCCTGCACAGTTACAGCTTCAACTAAAGGGTAGAACAATCACTCAAAGTATATCTTTCAAGTATTTAGGTGTCTGGTTCGATTCCAAATGCACATGGGGAAAACATATTGCGTATCTAAAACAAAAATGCCAACAAAGAATCAATTTTCTTCGTACAATTACCGGAACTTGGTGGGGAGCACACCCGGAAGATCTTATCAGGTTGTATCGAACAACCATCTTGTCGGTTCTAGAGTACGGTAGCTTCTGCTTTCAATCCGCGGCGAAAACACATATCTTGAAGCTGCAACGAGTTCAATACCGTTGCCTCCGAATCGTTGTGAAGTATTGAATCCTTTGGTAATAGAACAGTTTGAGAAGCTGCTCGACCAAAATCCTCAAACAAGATTCATGAGTTTGTACTATGAGTACATGACGCTGGAGGTTGGTCCTTCTTCATTAATCTCCAATCGTGATTGCTTCCAAGCCTTCTATAGTTCCTCTGTAAATTTTGATCGGACCATGATGCAAGAAATCCATGGAATACCAGATCACCATCGGTCGATGGTTGTTCCCTCAATTTTTGCAATCAAGTACCACCATGTAAGTAACGATAAAAGATTTTTCACAGATGGGTCAACCATAAATGCTTCCACTGGATTTGGTGTATTTAATCAATTTCATAGCGCCTCCTATAAACTGCAGAAACCATGCTCCGTATACGTTGCGGAACTCGCAGCTATATTTTACGCAGTAGAGCGAATTGCCTCACTACCTTCTGACCATTATTTCATTTTTACGGATAGTCTTAGCTCATTGGAGGCTATTCGTTCAATGAGGCCGATGAAGCACTCCTCGTATTTCCTGCCTGAAATACGATCTAAACTGAGTGCTTTATCTAACTGCTCCTATACTATCACCTTAGCTTGGGTCCCATCTCATTGCTCAATTCCGGGTAATGAGAAAGCGGACTCATTGGCTAAGGTGGGCGCTATGGAAGGCGATATTTTTGAGCGACAAATCGCCTTCAACGAATTTTTCTCCATTGCTCGCCAGCAAGTCCTCATCAGTTGGCAACAAAAATGGAATGATGGTGAATTGGGAAGATGGTTACATTCTATTCTCCCACAGGTGTCGAACAAACCATGGTTCAAAGGGTTGGACATGAGCCGCGACTTTATACGCGTTATTTCAAGGCTTATGTCCAATCACTGCTCGTTAGACTCGCACTTCTATCGAATTGGGCTCTCAGGCAGCAATTTATGTGCGTGTGGCAGTGGTTATCACGATATCGAGCATGTTGTTTGGTCGTGTACCTTACACCGTGTTGCCAGATCTGAGTTATCCACATCCCTCAGGGCCCGAGGAAAACAACCCGCGATACCCGTTAGAGATGTCTTGGCGAGCCGAGACCTTGACTATTTGAATTTAATTTATGTGTTTTTAAAACGGATAGATTTGAGGATTTAGAAGTTAGTGTCATCTTGTGTTCTCCCAAGTTGTTAGCTACCCATCGGTGTACCCCCATGTTTGTCTTTTTCATCAGAGTGTCGCCTAGTTCGAGATCAAGAGCACATTGCTCTCCAAACCTTGTGTTCACAATCCCTACCCTGCCATCCATTTGTTACAATTTGTTACCCCTAACCTCGAGATAGCCGCGAGTAATCGGCCCCCGCTTTACTAACGTTAGTTTTAAGTAATTTTGTTATCTAAACAATGAATATCGGCTCCGCAAAGCTACAGCAAATGAGCCTGGAAAAATAAACGAATTATTAAAAAAAAAAAAATAACCAGACGTGAAAATCTCAATGTTGTTCATTTGTCAATGTAGGTTCATTTTTGACCGATCTGGGTGGATTGTACCCAAATTTGGGTAGTTTTGAAATAGCGTGCATGACATTTTGATCTTCACGATAAGACAGGAATACCTAGAAGCAGGGTAACTTCCACTCACTTGCTATAAAAAAATGTTTTTCGGAATTATGAAATCATGACATAGTATAATGCAAATTAGTACTTGTAAGTTACAAGAAGAGGTCGTGAAGTATGTGTTTGACTCATACAACCTGTCAATTTCACTTTGAGAGCGTCACAATCACCGGTCTTATGATTCGTGAGCGTTCACTCAGAGTGAGCGCTCACGAGTCGTAAAATCGCTGATTGTGACGCACTGAAAGCAATATTGACAGATTTTATGTGTCAAACAACTTCACGACCTCTTCTTGTAACTTACAAGTACTAATTTGAATTATACTATTTCATGATTTCATAATTCCGAAAAACATTTTTTTATAGCAAGTGAGTGGAAATAACCCTGCCTAGAAGTCAGTAAAAAATAACGATAATCGAACAAAAGTGCACATACCTAAATTATCGGTAAACATCGATTACCTAAAATTATCGTAAACGTTAAAAATTACCTATTTTTAAACGTTAAAAATTACCTATTTTTAAACGTTACTTTTTACCGAAAATACTGGGGTGCAAATCAAAAAATATGTGTGGTGAAGGAGTGTTAGGTTACGAACGCTTGTTACTTTGTCATTTATAGATGAAATTAAAATCCAAATACGCCAATCGATAGGATATTACTTTACGAACCTGTTGAAATAAATATTTATCCAATTTTTCCGTAATTAAACTATTGAAAATGTACAAATGATAATTTTATCACTGATTTCATGAAATAAGCCTTTTTTCCCAAACCCAGTCATCACAAACGAATACCACTTGGTTGCACACCATTCTACTTGAACCTGAAAAGATAAAAATCAGCGCTGCTCTCATGCCTCTGCTCATTACCGCTTCGGACGGCGTGGCACTAGGTCCTGCATCAAGCAGGACTAGGTCAGCGGCTAAAGGTGGATCACGGCGTGTCCACCACAATGAGGGATGAGACTTGAAAAAACGTGCATGTAAAACCCCCTCCTGCTTAACAACCCCCTCCCCCTCCCCCTTAACAATATCCCGAAAAAGACATGGACTTTGACGATCATTTTTTTTCGGGAAATAAATTTTAAGCAAACCCTAATAATGTATAAACAATTAATTTTTTACATGCAGAGCCAACATTTTCAAAAAAATATTGCCTCATAGGAGACATACACTCGATGAATTACCAACAACTGACTGTAAAACATATCTGGTACCTCTATATATGCAATTATATTAACATCCAAAGTCCATCCTTTTTTTACATATTCTGCACAAAAGAAACTTTTTGCTCCGCCCCATTCATAAAAAAACGGCGGGAAATCCTATCAGGTTCTGAACCGGAAAAGATATAAAACAGCGCTGCTGTCATGCGTTTGCTCATTTTCGCTTCGGACGGCGTGGCAGTAAGCAGGACCAAATCAGCGGCTAAAGGTGGATCACGGCGTGACCACAATGAGGAAAAGTAATGATGTAAACCCCCTTTCACAACAACCTCTCTCCCTTTCCCTTCACAACAATCTCCCCACCCCTCAACAACCTCTCCTAACCCCACCCCCCCCCACTCATCAACAACCTTTCCTACCCCCCCCCCCACACTCATCAACAAACTTTCCTACCCCCCCCCCCCCCCTCAAATCCCACACATGAGTTGTTGCAACGTGATCAACAAATCAATATCTATGTGTCGGCCATATACTTCATATATGTACATACATACATATAAAAACCATGCGTGACCACACATACTATTCATTTGCGTATAAATTTCATTTATTTAAATGAAAATCATGTGGAATTTCACATGGATATTTGTCAAGAAAAATGTGTAAATTGTTTTGAGTCAACCATAACCGAAACATTGAAATACTTTTGAAAATTTTAAGATAAAGTATAAAAGTAAAAAATGCATGAAAAACATCAATTTTGTGTGGTTCTTCGTCATACTGCGGTCGTGTCTAGGACACAACCCTTTAATTTTTTTTCTTTCTGTTTTATAGGTTTTAGCAATGCTATCGCAAGTACAGCGCTGCAGCAGATGCTATTATAAGATTATTTTTTTTTCGGATTTGATGGTACATTATGTACCCACTCACAATTATATAAACACAAAATCGTTGCAGAATAACAGCTCATTGCGCGCCAACGCTACTGTTTTTCCGAAGCTGGCTGGTGGCTGCCTCTAATCGAACACTCCGAGGACTACTCTGCTTACGGAATTTGACTGGTTTCCTCAAACCTTTGATAGCTCGAGCGATCGAGTACCTTTCCGCAACTCAGCAGCAGCGGGAGGAAGCAGAGCAGATGCCAGCTAGATGGACGGGAGGGATGCCGCGGGATGCTGACAACAGGGCTGGTAGCAGGTCACTTTTTAGTGACTTGGTCACTATTTTCAAGTCAGTCACTAAAAAGTCACTTTTTTCATCAAAAAGTCACTAAAGTCACTATTCCTTCAAATTTAGTCACTAAAGTCACTTTTTACGACCAATGTTGAGAGTCAAGAATTTGACTTTAAAAACCCAAAGTAAAATCTGACAAGAAGAGTTGCGAACATATCAAGCTGAACATTGCATTAGGTCCTAAGTAACATTGATCGATTCTCTTCGTCGACTTTCTCTTTCGTTAATAGCTTGAGCACATAGCCTTGCTGTGTTTGTTTTATCAGATGCTAGATAAAAGCTTTTTTACCAATCTGTGTGCTGAAAATACCTGGGAATGATTTTTTTACCCTTCTTACAAAGAAGGGTATAGATATCACTTGAAAAACCGACTATCGATCCGAGGCCCAGAGGGCCGAGTGTCATATACCATTCGACTCAGCTCGACGAGATCGGAACATGTCTGTGTGTGTGTGTGTGTGTGTGTGTGTGTGTGTGTGTGTGTGTGTACGTGTGTATGTGTGTATGTGTGTATGTGTGTGTGTATGTAACGAAATGAATGCGCTCACGTTTCTCAGCAACCGCTCAACCGATTTGGACAAACTTGGCGCCAAATGATAGGTCTTGGGGTCCCATTGAACGCTATTGAACGGTTTTGGAATCGGTGTACCGGTTCCGGAGATATGGCCGGAATAAGATCCGGTGAATATGGGCCTTCACGCTGGATTTAACGGAAAACGTATCAAAACCATCATGCGACACATCAAATTACTACAGAATTCAAAAATAAAGGGTGTCCACGATGAAATTGCCACACTATGAAATTGCTCTAACTTTTTAACCGTTGGGTAGAATTTAATGAAAATTTGGGTGGATTTAGTTCATAGTGCATTATTTACATCCTGCAAGTTTTAAAGTCCTGTGATCAAAACTCGCGGAAATGGAGTCGAAAGAACAGCTCGTGCGTGATAAAATCTTGCGCATTCATCACGAGAACAAGGATCTCTCGCATCGTTCCATCGCTAAAACGTTGGGAATCGCGAATTCCACGGTGTCGCGAGTGATTAAGCGGTTCGAGGAACGGTTGACCACCGATCGGAAGCCCAGAAGTGAAGGAAAAAGTATTCCGTACAACACCAAAAATCACAACCGCGTAGTTGGGGCCTTCAACCGAAATCCGAACGCCTCCGTTAGGGATGTGGCTAAGAAGCTGCACCTAAGCCGAAGTTTTGTCCAGAAGGCCAAAACTAAGGCTGGGCTTCGAACGTTCAAGGTACAAAAGGCCCCTAATCGCGACGAGAAGCAGAACAAGTCCGCCAAAACCCGTGCCAGGAAGTTGTACCTCAACATGCTGACGAAAGTTGAATGCTGCATCATGGACGACAAACAGATCCCCGGCAACCTGTTTTTCACGGCCAAGGATAAGTTCAGCGTTCCGGAGCATGTCCGCACTCAGAAGATGTCCAAATTTGCGAAGAAATTTCTGGTTTGGCAAGCCATCTGCACGTGCGGGAAGCGGAGTGCACCTTTCGTGACCCAGGACACGATGAACGGACAGGTGTACATAAAAGAGTACCTCCAGAAGCGGCTGCTTCCTCTCCTGAAGGCCCACAACGTCCCAACAATCTTTTGGCCGGATTTGGCCTCATGCCACTGCTCCAAGGACGTGCTGAAGTGGTATGCGGACAATAAGGTCAATTTCGTGCCGAAAATGTTCAACCCTCCCAACACTCCGGAGCTCCGCCCCATCGAGAAGTACTGGGCGATTATGAAGCAGCACCTTCTTAAACGACCTAAGGTAGTGAAGACAGTCGAGGAACTGAAGAAAGTATGGGTTTACATGCAAAAAACGGTTGATTCACAGGTTGTGCAGAATCTTATGGCCGGGGTTAAGGCCAAGGTGCGGGCATTTGCGTATGGACTGTAAATAAAATACGAGTAAAATGGTAAAATGAAGTTTAATAGTTATTTCTCAATCCCTGAAAATTTGATGGCAATCGGATGAAAACTCGAATTTTGCGAATCAATTTTGTGTGTGGCAATTTCATCGTGGACACCCTTTAAGATCAATGCAAGTCGTGTTAAATGTTCCAGACCACATTGGACACACTTGGACATGTTCCGGGTACCCCGGGGAAGTTGCTTGAATATGAATTGAATTAAAACCCATTAAATCACATTAAAATACGATGATAAGGTGATTGGTAGCCTCACCAAATAGACTACACCCGGATATATTCCGGGTACCCCCAGGCAGTGGCGTAGCGTCACTGGATGACACGGGGGTGGGGGGCTTGGTCACTGATAATGATAATAAAACAAATAAACTTGAATAAGTAAGAAGGGTCTGATCACACCATAGGTGGATAAATTCGGGTTTTTTATCTTGAATTTGGCATTTTTTTATCTTGAAAAATGATATAAATGTTCAGAGATTTCAAAAAATGTTCTAAATTTAATATTCTGGCTATTTTACATTGAGATCTTGAAAGTTATCCAAACCTACGCTGCAAAAAAAAAGTTACTTAAAATGCACCTGAAAAGGCACGTAGATATTTTCACATAGAAATCAATTGATTTACACGAAAATTTGTTCGGACTTTCCGATGATCTTCAAATTGGCATCACTTAAAAGTAACGGTACGGGAATTGGCAAGTAAATGTTACTGGATTTTGTTGTAATGATAAAGTAAACTGGTGATACACTATAGATATATATTTCGATTTATTTGAGTCATTAAATGATTGCATGATAGGAAAAAAAAACACTAATTTACATTATTTAATAATTGGCACTGTTGATCTCGAAGTACATTAATCGTATAGTAACACCCTTATAGTTCGTCAATTGTTGATTCTTAGCACCTCGAATAATCAATTCCCGTATTCTGCAATTTCATTTTTAATTTATAAATGAGTGTTAATTTATAAAAAATATAAAACTTATACTTGAAAACATGAAGAATCCTGATAATTCCAACTCGTCCAACAACTAGGAAAGCGCACTTTCTGCTATGGCCATTTTTGAATTACGAATACGACAAAAAAAATCAAGATAGAGCTGGGAATTGGGGCGTAACAGCTTTTGTATATATATACAATGACTTCTTTCGATGACGATGATGATGATGTGCGGCACGTGAACCCTCTTGAATTCCTATTTGGAAGAGGTTACCTGAATTTTCAGGTAAAAATTACCTTTCCCGTTGGTTCCATGTAAAAAAAAATGGTTTAGGAAAATTTTCAAGCTCTCAACATTTGTTCAAAAGCCAGAAATTTGAATAATCTGTAACCCCTCGGTAGCTTTAGTATTTGTCCAAATATCGAGAAAAATAAACCATGTCACAGGTTCTTGAGTTCCTTTTTAAGTCCATTAAATTGTATTGTATTTTTCCATACTTATATTCCGGTAATACCAAAAAAAATCCAGGTCCAGGTCTTAGAAAAAAAAATTAAAGAACTATAAAATGTATTCCTAAATCTCTATTTTTCACGATTGAGATTTTAAGTCCTAGACGAATTCAATTTTGTTTTATGTCCGTGATCATTCCATCTTGGTCATAATAATGAGATTTTTTCTTAAACTGCTATCTAGAAAAGCTGTCTAGATCCCAGAGTTATGATTCTTTTTCTATGTTTGAGGTGTTACAGAAGATTCTATTCTTGGGAGGAATACAGCAAAGTAGAAAGACGACCAGTTAGTAATATAGCGACTACATAGAAGAGAGGGATCTTTTATTAATATACTAATGGCTAAATTAGATCTATATACATTTAATTCTGGACTAAAGTTCTTCAAGTTGTTAAACGTATCGCTTCATACATATCCTAGATCCTCAAAAATTGCTATCCTGAAATTGTCTAAAATCGGTACTTTGAACATTTTTCTCTGTGCCTCAATTTCGCGATCTAATAACAATTTCTTGTGAGGAAATGGAGGTTAGAATTGGACCGTACTCTTGCTTATTCAATTCATACTTTTTTTTATAACAAATTGATGTGATCTTTAAATCATTTGTTTTATTTTAAAAAGCATGAAAAATATCGGAATAGCGGAACAATATCTTTCCGATCAATAAATGTCACTATTGGTCACTTTTTAATTGTTTAAAGGTCACTATTTGGTCACTATTTTCATAATTTTAGTCACTAAAGTCACTACTATTACATCGCATACCCACTACTAGCCCTGTGACAACTAGAATAGGCAAAACAAACAATATCTCGGTGTGATTTTGCTTGATCCGGTTTGTAATTCAAAATCAACAGTTGAAATGGCCTCATCAGCTTTTGTAAACAAAACTTTTTGTTGCCTTTTTTCGTGAATCGGAGGTCGTCTACGCATACCAACAACGCTATCAGATAAGGGAAGCTTCAACAGGTGAGCTCCGATCCACGAGAAAAGGCCGCAAGATGTTTTCTTTACAAAAGCTAATGAGGTCTTTTCTTTTTTTATTGGGTATCAAGCTGGAGCTGCGTGACAGCTTAGTTTTCAAGACTTGACCCATTTGAATAAATTTTGCTTTTATCTTTGACAATACAGCAGAAGGACTAGCCTATGTTGGCCGCTTGAACACTGGATTCCGTATGTATTGTTTCAAGATAGTTATGGAAAAAATGCTGTGACGTGTGCGCGTAGATACATCCGCGTAGTAAACCGATTGAATAAGTAGGGTAGATGTACCAATTATGGCTATAGTTTGTCAGCCGAAATCAATTATTTAGTTCAATTGTTTACATGAATTCATATATTATACCAAATAGTAAAGCTTAAAGTTTAATTATTGAGATAAACCTATCAAATGTAAAGAATTGATTGATAAAACTTAATTATAATTAAGATAATGATGCTTATGCAGAGCACCCATTATGGCCATATGGTCACTTTTCTTCGCCATATGTATGTTCCTATTATGGTTATACTCAGGTTTTCCATTGAAATAAATCATACTGAATAATAAATTATGCTGAATTATGGGCAAAAAATCGTGCAAATTATGGGCAAAAAATCGTGCATTGTGCAGTCCATTGTAACCTCTGGTATAAGCATGTCTTCTTCATTGGGTTCAGCCGGTACAGCACTTAACTCAATCAAAATAGATCCATCATAGCGTTCATAGCAGGGGTCCAAATTATCAATGTTTATAATCTGACATTCGTTAGAACCAGTATCTGCAGGTATTGAAGGTGAAAAACTAGGATCTTGAAGTAACTCGATATTCTGTGTCCCATCAAGATCAAGCTGCATCGAAGACGAGTTACGATTTCCTTGCAAAGTGGATAAGTCATCGAATTTAACGTAGAAAAAACGAATAACGCGTTCTTCTCGCCTTCAATTTTTCCCATTGTTTCGCTACCAATCAAGTCATAAGCTTCAATAATTTTATCAATGTGGATGCGCACATAGTCAGAAGATAATGCAAATTGATTCATAGCTTCAGTCAAAATCGGCAACGGTTGTGGACTTCCCATTTGATTCGATAGGTGTTCTGATAGGAGCGGCGAGAGGAGCGGTTCGTTTGTTGCTTGTGGTAAAACAGGTTCTTGAAGAAAACTCTATAACAATCCATTGGGCAAAGACGGGGTTTTCACTATGCACTTGGTATAGTCAACTGAATTTGCATCAAAGGGCTGCAGACCACATGCTCGAAAGCCATTCTGAATTGTAGTGCTTTTGATTGCCCTTTCAACTGTTGTGTTCAGAACCCCACCGAAGTGCCGCAATGTAAGAGACTCACCCTGATGTTTTATTCTCCATTCTTCAACCACTTTTCTCCATTCGCTTTTCAGCGGTTTAAAAACGGCAACATCAGCTGGTTGCGTAATATGCGTCGTGTTTGGATACAGAGAAATAAGCACGATTCCTAAAGACTGGCATATATCTGCTACTTCCACCGCTTTGTGTGAAGAATGACCATCGACGAAGTAAATTATTGGAAACTTTACACCTTGTCTCACGAGGAATGGATGGAAAATTTTTAGGATGTATTTACGGAAGTTGTGCGTGTCCATCCATCCACGTTCACTCTGACCCAGGCCCCAATCAGATGGAAAACCTTGTGCCACTTCTTTTCGGATGCGCTTTCCCGGAATAATGACGTGAGGACTTACGACAACTCCAGATGCTCCGAAGGAAAACATCACAGTGACATTTTGCTTTCCAGCTGCCTGTTCAATTTCATAAACATTGCGGGATCCTGTGCGCGCAATAACCTCCTTTGTACTGGGGTGAAGGTAAAACGATGTTTCATCCCCATTGAACACTCGGATCCTCCAGTACTTCACGCAATTCATTCTTCATCTACCAGTTGTCCACTGTCTCAAACCAACCCCGAATATCATTTTCGGTGACTCGCTCACTTGCGGTTGACACTTGTTCCGGTGTTCGGGGAGAAAATCCTGGATTACGTCGCAAAAAAGCCTTGAACCATTTTCGTCCTAGAACAATTAAATTTTCCTATTTTGGTATTCATTGGTCTAATTTCTAATAAAAAGATAAAAATTTACCTGGTCGATTATTCTTGAATGGGTTCTCCCGTGAATTCGCTGACAGAAACTCTGCTATTTTGAAGATCAGCGCTTCACGTGTAACAGGAAATCCGTGGTCCTGCATCCCACAAAGCCATGTGACAACTTTATTTTCTTCCTCTGTTGATAGCACCGAGTGTGGTCCAGGCTTGAATTTTTGTTGCCATTGGCCACTTAGTCTGTATCGAATGGTGGAGATGGGTATCCCGAACTCTTTGCATCCGGCATAAACTGATTTTCCAGCTTTTATGCTTCGGATGCATGATGTGATAGCCTCTTCGGAGTATTGTTTACATGCTGATCTTTTCGCCATTCTACATGAAGTACAATTGTCTATAATTATGCTTATTAGTGTGTAAAATCAATGTTTATTCATACCTGAGATGAGAAATCCTGAGCAAAAAGTAGAAATCACTGAGAAATCAACTAAACACTTGCTTATGTAAATATGGAGCTATGGCCAAAAGTGACAGATCGCAGTAGGTACTTTCGCTTGTAGCGATAATGGGTACACCAAATGAAAAATGTACCTACTATGGTGATACTAGAAAATTATATTTTTTCGACATATTTCAAATGTTTTACTTGCTAACATGAACAACGAGCACGTGCATGAAAAGTCTACGCTAGTAAAATGTTAAAAAAGGCTTATTGTTTAAGAAAAAAATCAATATTTCATTTGCATGTTTCGTACCCATCGGATAACAAAAATTACTTTTGCAAGCATGCATATTTTCAAACTCGTTTATATCGGGTTGTAATGTCCTGAACATATATTTTTATATAATTAAAGTGTACAGGCATGTCTGAAAATACACTGGTAAGCATTAATCGAATGATCATGTGAAGTTTTTTTCCAGATAATTTATAAAATGTCTTCACTATAGCCATAATTGGTACTATAGCTATAACTGGTTCATCTACCCTAGATCCGTTTCGAACGAAATTATCTAAATTATGTAAGTTACGAAAACCGCGCGAATTCCGAAAGCCGTGCGAGACAACCGAAGCGAGAAAAAAAGGCTTATTATCATTTAAAGAGTGCCACCAAAATAAATGTGATAGCCTATGTTGGCAAGTTGATTAATTTTGGTTTCCTCCCTAGATATTCTACTTATTTACTACTGAGCTTTGTATCAAATTAGTTAATTTAAAGAACGTATCAATCATTTCAAGATTTCGCAACCACACCGAACAAATTCAATACTACATAAGCTCAAAAGCGTTTGACAAGCTCTACCGAATTGCGTATCACGTCTGCGTAAGCTCCGTAGACGTAGGCGCGTTAAATCCGACAGTCGGCAAAGGTTTAACCTGTACCAACACCGCTTAAGGAACGACCTCGAGTCAGTAAAACCGTTTAGAGCTAAACATCTAAATTACGTAAGATACGAAAATCGCGCAAATTGTGAACGCCACGCGAAACAACCGTAGAGAGAAAAAACAGCTTATTATCACTTAAAGAGTGCCACCAAAATAAATGTGATAGCCTATGTTGGCAAGTTGATTAATTTTGGTTTCCTCCCTAGATATTCTACTTATTTACTACTGAGCTTTGTATCAAATTAGTTAATTTAAAGAACGTATCAATCATTTCAAGATTTCGCAACCACACCGAACAAATTCAATACTACATAAGCTCAAAAGCGTTTGACAAGCTCTACCGAATTGCGTATCACGTCTGCGTAAGCTCCGTAGACGTAGGCGCGTTAAATCCGACAGTCGGCAAAGGTTTAACCTGTACCAACACCGCTTAAGGAACGACCTCGAGTCAGTAAAACCGTTTAGAGCTAAACATCTAAATTACGTAAGATACGAAAATCGCGCAAATTGTGAACGCCACGCGAAACAACCGTAGAGAGAAAAAACATCTTATTATCACTTGCCACCAAAATAAATGTGATAGCCTATGTTGACAAGTTGATTAATTTTGGTTTCCTCCCTAAATATTCTTCTTATTTTACTGTTGAGCTTTGTTTCAATTTAGTTATTTTACCGCACGTATCAATCATTTCAAGATTTCGCGACCGTACCGAACAAATACTATACTACAGAAGCTCAAAAAAAAACTTTTGGTGAGCTCAACCGCATTGCGAATCACTTCAGCGTAAGCTCCGTAAACGTAGGCGCGTTGATTCCGACAGCCGCGAAAAGTTAAACATGCATCAATACCACATAAGGAAAGATCGATTTTACGTAGGGTTTAGTTCATAGATTAACATTGACTGCTGTTTACAAATGTATGTACTTGAACACTAAGAAATAAGTTAACTCAAATGCTTTAACCGCATATATAAGAGATTTCGCGTATTGAGAGAATAATGTAGTAATCGAGTACAACAAACTCAGGGGAATACAATACCTCCAAAAGTTTAAAAGCTATTAATTGTCACCTACCTCTACTTTTACTTATTTCCTAAACTATTCATCTCCTTGTTAATCTACTTAATGCTATTGGTCTGCCTGCGTTTTCTTTTTAAAGTTCAAGACTAAATAAGAAGATTTACTCTACAACTTTAAAGGTTAGTTGCCTCCCTAAGCGGACCCCCCGCATCCTAATTCTTTTGTTAATCTACTTAATGTCATTAGACTTTCTGAAGTTTCTTAATTAAGTTCATTTGATGATTATGATATCTCATTAGTCTAATTTAATAAATTATTAAAAGCTCTAATTCACCTAATCAAGTATAACCCATGCTTTATTAAGTACCTGCACTTGTGATTGCAATCTAAAATTAAACGTGTTTCAAGTACTTTTGATTTAAGCCTATACCTATTTATTATATCTTAGTTCGACCCAGGTAACACCTTCATGTGACTAAAATGCTTCATTTTGAAGTTAGTTTCCTAGCTGATTTTTAAATTATATAGGGTATATGTTCCAATTACGATCTCACGTTTCCACTGTGTCGCACCACAAAATACATATGGGTATGTCACAATAGAAGCACACCACGGTGGAAATCCCGAGCCATAGTTCAAACACTTATCCCAAATCAAAATGAAGCACATATAAGATTAGTTACAATACCATGTACAAAAATTATGTTTAACATTGTTTCCTGAGTAATACTTCAATGAAAACAACAATGAAAGCTTGTCACGCAAATAGAAGGAGCACCGTAGGGCACTTTCTGAAATATTTCAATAGTATAATTCCCTTGCAAACCCAAATAAATCTATCTGCGTAAAAATAAATAAAATAACAGTGATTTGCGGCAAAACCCGCCAGTATCACACCCAACGTCAGTGCCTATACGTAAGCGTACTACGACGCAGCTCTCAATCGAAGGAGTAACAAGTGTGATACTATCACTGCTAGACTAGATCTTTGGTTCTCTCATGCAGTGGTTTATCAGAGAGGGGAAGCTTAGTAATCCCCATTGCCTGCCCATGGCGCCATTCTATCGCGGCATGAGCCAGCAACACCGGCCATAAACCTACCGTCTCCAACACTCCACTAAAAAGCATGAAATTAAGCCCGCCTACCAGCATCAAGGTGCAAAAACTAGCCAAGGGGAGGGAAAAGCTAATGAGGTCTTTTCAATCTTTAATCTTAATTCATTAAACTCACCCTACGGATTGACTGTCGTTCGGTTTCCGCAAGCCGTCGAAAGCTCGAGTAACTTCCCGGAAGGATTACAGCAGCTGCAGCAGGAGCAGGAACAAGCGGGTCACTTAATGCGCACAAATTTCACCCAATTTAAGGTAAAAAGTAAAGTAAATATTTGAAAACTAATTTTAGGTTATTTTATCTTAGCGTGAATCAAGGTAGCTACATATAGGTGTTCTAATGTGTCAAATTCGTGATTCAGCCATGTTGGATTTTTGTATGGGACAGCGACCGAGCTTGTTTACAATTTGCTCTAAAACCGCATCCCCCCCCCCCCCACCCCCCGCGACCTCCTCACCTATATAGTGACAAAGCTGTATCACCATGGCGTGAATGTCTTCAACTCAGTCTTCAAGAATCGATTTTGGTTCAGTGTTCGAAAATCCCAAAATCAACTGTCAGTGACGATTGTCAATTTCGGTTGTCAAATCTGACGCCAAATGCTAATTTTTCTCTTAACTGGCAATACTTCAGTCTGAAAAAAATATCGAGAAAATCTATCTAAGAAAAAAATGACTAAATCTACGTAAACAGTACCATTGAAATGTCATCAGAATTAGGTTAACCGCGACGGTACAAAAACCTTATGATCACCAAGCTTGACGGACATATTTCTTCCAGTCAGGTACGAACGCAGCCAAGAATGAAAGTTACCATCAATTCCTAATTCGTCAAACTTGGCCAGGGCGATTTCGTGATCCATTTTATTCCATTTTCCATCAATTTTATTCGTAAGCCTTTCTCCATTTGGCGAACGACGAAATAAGTAAATGTCCAAGGTTGGTGGTAGCGATGGTGGTAGCCGCCAAGATAGGTTCTATACGCATTCAAGTCAGTTGAATTCAACTGAGTTGATCAATTGACTTGCTTTATCTAAACTCAGCTTAATAGAAAATCCGAACAGATCAATGCGAAGAGTAAAACACCGACAAACCGACACGAATTACCATAGAAATTACCACGTAATTTCTGCTCAAAGCACACTACCGACATCTGTCGTCGTGTTCGCGAAAAATGTTTATCTAAGCCACGAACACGAGTGCAAAATGTATGGATTGGTTCGTGTCTGATCTATTCTGGACAAGTTATTATGTGTGGCAGGATAATATCTAAAAATGGGATTAAACCATCTGCTTTCTGTTTATGGCCGTACGACTGCGCCTATTGATTTAACACACGGCGGCTATTTATCCAGGATTCGCTCCTCAAGCCGCTGCCATAAAATACTAACTAAGTTACCTGTGTATAATTCTTATGGGCGGGGTTGCATCGCACCGTCATCAAATGAGAATTTAACCGAAGACAACAAATCAAGAAGACTGGCAACTTTGCCAGAATCTAAGCGACATATACAATGGCGCTGCGCTTGAGTGAAGGTGGAAGCAACGCATAGAAAAATGAGCAAATACTCAAACCCTTCGTCTGAGGATGTAATCTTGGCTATCAAATTCGTTCGAAGCAGTTACCTTTGAGCGGCAGATGACGCGATTGTACCTGTCTCATGGCGTTCGTATGAGAAAATGGAAGAGTTGCCAGTCTTCTTGATTTGTTGTCTTCGATTTAACATAAGCGCGACAATATTTTTATCTAGATGGAAAGTTTCTATGGTTTTGACAGATGGTATCGCTGCACATTTGAAGCGGCCGGTATACATTTTCGAGTGAAAGTTAAGTTTATGTTTCATGTCGGTTTGTCGGTGAGTAAAACGCTGTCCAGACTGGAGAGTTATAACATGTTATAACGGTTGTCAAATAATTGCAACACAGAAACCACCATCAAGATAGCGCTATAACATGTTATAACTCTGTAGTCTGAACGTACTATAAAGCCATTTCAAAATCCAAATACTCATTCTCTGTTGCAGATACGAGCTATCTTTTTTAACCAAGGGGCACGTTAATTTGAATCTAACAATTAAATTGCAAAATTTTGCTTAATTCCTACATACTGTACTTTCAAAATAAAGGAAAGGTGTGTTCTTTCAAATGAAAAAAAAAAATAGAATCGGAAAATTAATTTCGGATCAATAAAATATCAAGCAAGATGCTATTTTCGAATATAAATATATATGCAGGGTATTTATTTCCATTTTCCCCTTTTTCGATTATTGTATACATTGAGATAGCTGCATAAGAATACGAATTTCATATTTGTAGTGTTTGCTTTGTAGCGATCTAATACAGTTTGTTCTTTTTTCCTGCGACACATCTGTGCTTATATAAACCTTCTTTCCATATATTTATTGTAAGTTATTCTCTTGTTGTCCTTCCATCTAATAATAGCTGCTAACAGTAGCTGTCACAATTATCATACAACCAGAATGCAGTTTTATCTATTTTCTGTCAACCGATAAGTTCCTATAAACTATTGGTACCTAAAGCTTTCGCCATTCCGAGTACAATTACCAGTTACATCATCGGTAAATAACAAATGTGTGAACTTTAACGTCCGACCACAGTTGATTTCTGTTTATATTGAAATTTCTATGACAGCCGAAATAAAAAAATAACAAATATTTATCATAAATATAACAAACCTACCTGTCAGTCCTAAGTGCAGAGTAATTGTGCAAAAGAAATGAATGTAAAATAATAAATTAGTTGCTAAATTTAACAAATATCAATTTAATTTCATTTGCCGCTTTTGGAACTAAACAAAATATACCTGTACTTTTGGAAAACAGAAATGTTTTTTCTCTCCTATTTTAATGTTTTTGGATATGCTGTATACCTATACTCAAATGATGCTTTTGTTGATGCTTGCTTTATGACTTACATATATCTATGTGTGTTTGCAATATGTGGTTTGATAATTTTGTTTGGTGACTATAATCGAAGGCAACATATCAAGAAGACTGGGAACTCTTCCATTTTTTCAAACGCGTCATCTGCCGCTCAAAGGTGAATGCTACGAACGAATTGAACAGCAAAGGTTCCATCCTCAGAAGAAAGGTTTGTGTATCTGCTCATTTTTTCTATGCGTTGCTTTCACCTTCCCTCAAGCACAGCGCTAGTGTCTGTCGCTCGGATTCAGGCAAAGTTGCCAGTCTTCTTGATATGTTGTCTTCGCTATAATCCAATGTACAGTTTTGGCTAAGTAAAGCAATTCAGCTTTCAGTTCAATTCGCTGCAGAAGAAAATGTGGCTGGATGATCAGAATTGATTTATAGCATGTTTTGCTATAGGGGTTCATTCACAAGTTTTTATGAAAGGTTGGGTGGGACGTTGCATTCGATTCTTATTTCATATATATATAACACAATGAGGCCTTCCTGCCAAGATCTTTGTAAAGCCCTCTTCCGTGGCTGTGAAGCATTTTTTCCAGTAGGAAAAATCCTAAAATCATCGCAGCCTTGCTATTGACCAATTGACCAATATCATAGTCAAATTCGAGTTGTTTAGAAATAGCGTGTAGAGCCCTTTAATAAAAATGTGCACGGTAAGAAAAAAGTAGTTTGTCTCCTTTTTCTCCTTCTAATGTTGTCAAAAATGATAGATCAAAACCACCCAACAGAAGTAGTAAAGTGTGGGAACCCTACGTTGAGTATAATCATATTTATACCTACTTTTGTGTGCAACTAACTAACTTTTGGGTAGAAAGCTAGTGGAAAATTCCATACGAATTGCACACAAGTAAATGAAAACCACTTTGACCCGCTTTACCTACTTTTGGGTTCCTGAGGTGAGTGAAAAGAACTTACTTTTGGGTACGTTTTTCTTACCGTGTGAGGGACTGTTACTAATCAAAATTTCAAATGCGTTCCAACCGTTTTAATCGAATTAACGGAACCAGGGGCCTTACTGGCGGCCATGTGTTTAATGCTATCATCTTAAGCTCTTAAGGCCACTTCTGCTTATAACATGACCTTCCATCCCTTTCCACCATCTATAAGTCAGGCGCCTCCGCCTTCTTCTTAACTAAGCAACAACATTAATTTAATCTATTAGGAATCTTGAAAAATGTTCAAATCTCATAATTAATTTTGTGCATAGTCTCGGAAGATCTAAATTTGTTTGACTAGCAGACACATGGAATAGATCGAACGTTATTGGGCTGTTTTGGTTAAACCTGGATATTGAATAGTAAAAATTGATCTATGATATTTTAATTGAATTCCCGTTGAAAAATAATTAGCAAAAGCATTTTGAGAACGCGGACAAGTTCTTTGATAATTAAACAAACCAAGAAATTTTTCATGATTTTGGAACTTATCAATATATTCAATCATCTAAGACTTGAATTTTTTTTTCAGTGAGAAAAAAATTCTATGAAACTGCATTTCAAAATAAAATAGAAAAATCTTGGTTGGGGACGGCCCCGTCTAGTGGTTAACAATCATACCTCTCACTCCAAAATCACGAGTTCAAATCCCATCCCTGGACAAGTCACGACTGACCCAAAACTGTTAAAGTGACTACTACCCCTCTGCGCATCAGAATTTTATCTTTCAATAAGTACACATAACCGTGATTTCACATCTTTCTCATTCATTTTTAAGATGGGTATTTAATGTATACTTTGGTACCATAAAGACCACTGAAAAAACGCATGGGTTTCATAGAACATTTGAACAGATATGCAAGATTCTTTTGTTATTTTGTTCGTCTTGGTGTGCTATGCTTATGCACTTTCCCAATGCAATAAATTAGCAGAACCCCATCTACATTTCATGTTACAAATATTAACGTTACTACTTATTTCATTTTGAGCCATGAAGAAAACCGAAATGCAACGGATATAGGGGAACTAGGGGCAAGAAGGTCACCCGGGGCAAGAGTGCTATCTCACGATGAACCTATGCACGGTATTTCTATGAAGCATTCTAAAAAGTTCTGTCCGAATCGAAGTCGTAAAAAAAATGCAAAAAATCATTTTGTGTTGATGCATTGAAAAGCTAGTTTTTTTTATAAGAATAAGGCATCATAAAATAAGGTTTTCGGAATTTCCCATTTATTTTTTTCACAATTTCTGCATTGAGACGTCACTATTGATGGTTGATTGAAACATTAGTAACAATAAATTATTGAATATTTTCTTTAATTAATCAAAAATTATATTCCTAAAAAAAAACTTTATACGGGGCAAGAGTGCCACCCCCACATTTATGTATTAAATTGTACAAAACTGTTCAGAAATTAGCACAATTGGGCATTTATGTTTTCAATATACATTTTTTTTTGTGAAATTTTGGAAAACAAATTGTATAAGTTTCCATTTGAATTCTTTGACGCACATGGTTTATATGTTTGTGATAAAAAAAAATATCAATATTTTAGTGGAATAAACAATAAAAGCAGTTGCTGTCATACCTAAGAATAGTAATTTGTTGTTTAGATATGAACATTTATCAGTTTCACTTCAATTTAGACATATGGTATTTTTGCGTGGCCCTCTTGCCCACAGCAGGTACGACATTAAATTTTGAAAAAAATCATTAACATTTTTTGATGGGGTTTAATTTTAATTTCAATGATGATACATGGAGACAAGGTTATAAACTTACAATTCGGTTCACGAGCTCCTATAAATATTAACGGAATCGCATATTAAAACGCGCTATCGTTAGGGTGACCTTCTTGCCCCTAGTTCCCCTAAGTGGGTCAGAAAAGCATGTGTGGTGCGATTGAATTAGGAATTTACGTATTTTCGTCAATCTATGCAGCATCCGCACTTCTATTAGCATTTTCTCAGCATCACGCACACATATGACGTGTTTGTTTGTTTACATTTATCTGCTGCTTGCTTCTCTGTCCATTCAAATCGATCTAATTGTTCAAGACTGGTTGAAAGCGTTTTTAAAACGCTCCAAACTACTCAGGTGAGTGTGACTATTGTCGGCAGTCTCTTTTTCTTCGACAACCTTTCCATTTGATCTGCGCCTTAACCAGCTGTTCTATTATTGGCAACTTGCGTATATTTCATTCAAAGACAAATCTGGCATAACATGACAGCTCAGTTGTAAAAATGTAATCAGATTGAAGCTGAGGAATCGTATGAATACATTCAGCGAAATGTTTTGACCGGTTTTGGGAATAAATAAAAGTGTGTGAGCTTCTATTTTACTTTTATTGAACATATTTCATTAACTATATTAAATATCCAGATTAATTTCATAAATCTTTTAGCTGTCAAGTAACGAGATGAATATTGAGGCATATTGAAATTAATCTAAATTTCAATATCTGAACATGACACCGTTATAACAACATCCCTGTTTTCGGCTGTAGATGTTACTGAATGCATTCTATGATTTCCAAACTTCCAAGCGGTTTTCAAACATAAAACACATAAAGGGTGATACGGTCAAAATTTGGTCAAGGGAAAACGCGTGTAAATCGGTGAAATCGTTTATTTAAAAAATCAAATTAAATTTCTTTTTCAAGTTCAATTAGTATAAAATTCAGGAAAAATATTCAGTTAGGCTTCCGCTTTTCCAAATCCGAATTGCCGGGCCTTACGCTTGACCCCTGCCATCAGATTTTGTACAGCCACCTTGTCCACCTTCTTCGCCGCAGAAAGCCAGTTTGCCTTGAACTGCTGCTCGCCCTTAGCAGTTTTTTTGGTCTTCTTTAGGTTCCGCTTGACAATAGCCCAGTATTTCTCAATTGGGCGGAGCTCTGGCGTGTTGGGAGGGTTCTTGTCCTTGGGAACCACCTGCACGTTGTTGGCGGCGTACCACTCCATGGCCTTTTTACCGTAATGGCAAGATGCCAAATCGGGCCAAAACAGTACGGAACAACCGTGTTTCTTCAGGAAAGGCAGCAGACGTTTATTCAAACACTCTTTCACGTAAATTTCTTGGTTGACAGTCCCGGAAGCTATGAAAATGCTGCTTTTCAAGCCACAGGTACAGATGGCTTGCCAAACCAGATATTTCTTTGCAAACTTTGACAGTTTCATGTGCTTGAAAACATCTGCTACCTTTCCCCTTCCTTTTGCCGTATAAAACTCCTGTCCCGGAAGCTGCTTGTAGTCGGCTTTGACGTAGGTTTCGTCGTCCATTACCACGCAGTCAAACTTCGTCAGCATCGTCGTGTACAGCCTCCGGGATCGCGCTTTGGCCGTCATATTTTGTTTATCATCGCGATTTGGAGTCACTACCTTCTTGTAAGTCGATAGTCCGGCTCGTTTTTTGGCTCGATGCACGGTTGTAGACGATACACCCAGCTTATTTGCGGCATCTCGGAGAGAGAGGTTAGGGTTTCGCTTGAAACTACCGGCAACTCTCTTTGTCGTCTCAGCGGCTTCCGGTTTTCGATTTCCCCCCGATCCAGACTTCCTGGCTGTCGACAAACGTTCCCCAAACACTTTAATTACATTTGTAACGGTTGATTTGGCAACTTTTAGCGATTTTGCCAACTTTGCGTGCGAGTAGCTCGGATTTTCGCGATGCGCGAGCAAAATTTTGATACGCTGCTCTTCTTGCTTGGACGGCATTTTGACAACTGAAGAGTGAATTCCAAAATCAAAATAGGAGCAACATTCTACACACACACACCTTCAAAATGAGGGGTGTTCAGGTTTTTTAAATGCAAAATTGAAAGAAATACGTCAAGTTGATATTGACCAAATTTTGACCGTATCACCCTTTATGTCTAAAAAGTTATGTTTAAAAAGGTCTGATTCCGGGGATGAGAGATAATTCAATGGATCACGGCATTTTCTACTAGATCAGTGGTTCCATGGAAAGTACCTTGTATACATTACGCTGAGATGAATAAAAACCATTCATTTGATCTATTAGTTATCCGTTTTATTTGAAAATACTATGTTAACAACAGCCAACAACTCGTTCAGTGCGATTGTTGTAGATCTCAAATCTAGTTACGATGCTGCGAATGTGATCATGCCAATATCATATCTTCGTCAACGTTTCTTGTCATGGTTTTAATGTGGAGAAGGATCTTCAATGTCTGCTAGGAGACTTTGGGATACGACATGGCACGCCAGAACCACTGGTTCAAATATTGTTCACGGAACAAATCACGAAATGAGGAATCATTTTTCAGGTCCAAATATTCATCCTGTGTTTCATCAAGACTTCCACATCCACATCCAGGTAGAAAACGGATTGCGGACTACATCAGCATCTTCTTGTATCAGCTCAGGGAAACACAGCTCACATTGATGATCCAGTGAGTGAAAATTAGCAATAATTTCTGATTAAAGATCCGAATTTAGCTCGTTCGCTCTTTTGTCAGTCATACTGCAGAGTCTATGGAACATGGCAACATTTCCAATACTAACCTTTCGGGGCCAGTTTTGCTTGAATGTCTTGGAAGTGAATTAGATGGGTTTGCTAGCCCTCTGAGATGAGCTAGCCATCGGCTAAAAATCTCATTAATAAAGTATTTAAAAAAATTACTGGCCCGTAGTTTCAAGTCCAGTGAATTTTGATGCACAAACATTCATTGAACAAGCTAGACGCTTATGCCAACATTCCACACTAAAATTAGCAATGAAATCATTTTTCCCTTGAACTTCCAAGAACATTTTGATTTCGACCTTCAATTCAAAAGCACGGTTGAGAACATTGCCTTTGGACAACCAGCGCACAACAGTGTAGAAAAGAGCCACGTGATCTGAATTAATTTGCTTGTAGAGTTCTTTGAATAAACGAGTGTTCAGAGCTCCAGATTTGATATAGTTAACAATAACAAGAATCAAGTACTTTTAACATAAGTTCCGGCAGAGTATTACTCTTGCTGGCAAGGCATATCGAACACCTGTGGCGTATGGAGCAAGCTCCATAATCTCTTTCTGAAATCTTGATTTGTTACCAAGCATTGCTAGAGCGCCATCGTTATTAACTCCACTTACTTTTTCCCACTGTAAGCCCGATTAAAAAATGTTTTGATTTTAGCTATGATATTGCCACTTTTGGCATATTTTTTTTAGACCAAACAAACCAAGACCCTAGCGCCCCCCTGAAAAGACTTCGCGGCCCTACTGTTCGCCGCAGACCACCGGTTGGGAAACCCTGTACTAGATGGTAGTGATTGCAAACCCAATCTCAGCTGATGTTGACACATCTCAGGTCATACTTCCGCAACCAACCGGTTTATTATTATGTCAGCCATTATACTACTTGATTGATTAGAAAATTTAAGTGACACTTCCATGTGTGTTGAACACTTAATTTGTATTGCCTATGTTTCAACAGCCGATTAGTTCTGAATTTTGTTTTGATGCGGCTCAGCTAACAGACTAGAATAGATATTTTCAGAGATACCAGCAAAAATAAATGCCGAGCTAATTGGCTGTTAGAGATTTTACCGAGCAAAATTGATTGTGATTGGTTATCATTGTTAAAGTTACTTTGTGTATAAAATATACTACGCAAAAATATGCATCCTTTCCTTGCATACTGCGCATGTAAGTATTATTTTCTGAAAAGTAATTATTGGGATGTTTGTTGTTGTTTTTTCTACATGGCTACAAATTTTTTAGATTAATAATCGCAGAAAGCGCAAGATGCCAACACTGTATAAATAAAAAATCTGATCTCAGCATTTGGTTGTACTTAAAGATAGATCTTCAGCATATTTAGATTTGATAGTTTTGAACAACTTTCAAGAATATAACAACATTCTATATCGAAGCGTTTTGATGTAAGGGATCTTTCTCAAAATTTGTAATCTTTAAAATTCAATATCTCTTGAAAGAAACATATTATTTTTTTTCTCATAAAGAGATTCTTATGTAAAGAAGTCCGCTAAACACTTTAGCGTCATCAAAATGAGGGGCGTTTTGAGATATTTGCATTTAAAGTTTTAAAATTTAAAAAATACAGTTATAAATAGAGTTGGCAACACTGTAGAAAATATAAAGTCACACAATTTGATTGTACGTTTAAAACCGCTTCAAATGCAGTGCCCAATGTCGTTTGCATCTTTATTGGTTTCAAAGATTTGTAAAAATTAAAATTGGTGTTTATTAAATATCGGTCAAAAGTGTACCGTTCCCAGAAGGCACAAGACCGTCAAAATGCACCGCTTTGCTCGATTGGAACAGCTTTTTTTCAGTTTTGTGGTGACAGTCGTCCATACTTTAACTAGAGGGCTTTACAATCAAGGCATAATCTCATTCTGCGTTATGGCGTTCGGGGAAATGACATTCGGGGTAACGACATTTGGAGTAATGAAGCACAACCTGATTCAAATGTCAAAACCAGGATCTTTGGCAGACATATTAAGTGTGGATGACCACTTTGGACATACCTGGACATGATAAGGGTGCCCCTAAGGCCTAACCGTTTGACATAATGGTCAATTGATGTAACTGCCGCTTTTTGCCTGGATGGATACTTTTTTTTTTATAAATCATGCACTCGTTCGAAACATTGAGAAGATCGAAGCGTTGGATTTGTATAGTAGGAAATCGGCAAGCACCAAAAACTGGTCTTGGTTGTATGGGAGGATATGTAAAGAGGATCCCCGTTTAAATTTGGCATACAAGACAAAAAATGTTAGATCATTTCAATTTTTACCGCAGGTGACTAATATAATGACGCCGTCCCAAAAAAGATGAACATATTGCTTAAGCATAAATCAATCCCTTCATGGATGCCACATTTATCTGCGCTGCAGTCTTCAACGTCACAAATTCCCTTCAAGCTAGCACAAAACTAAATCTACCGAATCCCATTCTGAGATTATTTTCAAGTACATTTAAAAATCCAGAAAAACGGCTTTACTTTCGAGTGTAACAGAGATTCGGTCTGTACCTTAAATGAATAATTTAGTAAAATAGGTACTAGTACTCACCATTAGCCGCATCATCGTTCACGTTTTCCGCTTCTGAGATTCCAAGGCGTACAATCATGAGAAAGGATTACTGCGTCGTTTCAGCGAACCAAACTTCTTCTCCGCTTCCAGCAAGGTTCGGTCGTTCCGGACCACTTCGAATGGACCATGCCGTTGGGCGGTGGGGCCGGCTCGATGCTCCTCGATGGCATCATCCGAAGGAAAATCCTCAAAGCTCATGTTGCTGAAACCCATCTGCTTACAAGCTTTGGCTGATTTTGTGCTGTTCTCCTCGTAACGCTCTCCTCCAGCACTACCGTTGGATTTTTCTTTCTTACTAACCTTGGCGGACACTTTTTTGTAACCGCCCACATTAACCTTTACCTTTTGACTAAGCTTTACTGGAATTATTGATGTGTGATTTCCCGCGGACCCGGATCCGCTAAGCATCATAATGCTAGAATCGTCCTTACCCGTTGGCGTCTTGTGGTCCTTTAGGGAATTGTATTTCACTTTCTCCTTCTTGCTGAGGAACCCACCACCCTTAGAGGAACTCTTCACAACCGTGTCGCTACTATCGTCGTAATCGTCCGATTTCAACTTCCGAACATCGTCGTCGTCGTCGTAATCTGTTTGAAAGTTGACATAGTTGTTGTCCGGGGAGAAGCTGTTGATGACGCTTTGCGTTGGAATTTGACCAAAGTTGATGTAGGACGATCGGGCGATCATGGGGGGATTTGGATTTGGTTTCTGGAGGATGGGCGGCGGTGCCGGTTCCAACGGGATTACAATAGGTAAAGCTGCCATTGTGTTTGGAATGATGTGCGTCAGTGCGACGGATCCCGATTGGACGGTAACCGTTGGAATTGATGTGGCTTCCGAGACAGGTCGGGTAGCGGGTATGGGTGGAGATAACACAAGTGGAGGAAACGGTTCCAAACCGAACAGATCGGTTCGAGCGTTTGGAGATCTTTCACGAAACGGTACCGGTTCGGGGGCAGTAATCGGAACCGTAACTGGAGGTGGTGGTGGTGGTAAATCTATGGGTTCCAGTTGAGATCTAGCAGGCTTGATAGGTGTAGAAGTACAAAAATTGTCCACAGATGGTGGCGGTGGCGGTAGCGACGGTGCCGGTATGGTCGGACAGTTTTCCGGGATAGGATTAACATTGGGCATATATTTAATACTGGTTCGCTTGGGAACTGCCGGCTTCTTGAAGGGTGCCATAGCGAAAGGATCCAAATCAATTTCATCCTCCTCTGTCAACTTTTCCGATTCGTCAGGTAAAGATTCCGGAGTGAATGGATCCATAAGTACTTCCTCACCGCTGGTGTTGTTCTCGGGAGCGGATTCGTAATCCAATTCATCATCCAACAGCAGCGGTTTGTCACCCTGTATCATATCTTCTTCACCCGAGTCGTCCTCATCGATTACGCTATGTTTGGAATCATGTTCTCGTTTCTTGACCCGTACTCTTGTGACGATTCGACTGGAGTTATCTTCATTGGTGGTAACGCTTTCACACTCGGCGTGATAGGCACTTGATCCACAGGTCTTAATACTTTCGCTAATACAATCATCCACGCTACCATCACCAAAAGTCATCCTGTTGAGTTTTTTCGAAGGTTTACCCGGAACCGTTTTACCACTCTCTCCTTCATCTCCATCGGGAAAGTCATCGTTTGCCCGCAAATCACTCGCCGATCCGATAGAATCATCCGACTCTCCTTCCTTACCTCCTTGTTCTCCAACCGATTTCTTCGCATGCTGCTTATCTTTGGACCTACCGACCTTTGGCTGACCCTTCTTTGTTTCAACCTTACCGCGCAGTTTCTTCACAATCTGCACATTCTTAATCTGACCCTTATCAACCTTATGGTAGACCGCCTGTAGCTTCTCCGGTATATTATTCTCTACAAACTGCTTAAAGCTGTGCTTCTTGACACCTCCAGCCGAATCCGGATAAAACTCCGAATCACTGTCATCGGATGTCACGTCGTTCGAGTTCAGCTTTTCGTACTTGTTCCTGTCGTCCAACGGCAGCTTGATGAAATTTGGTGAGCCCTTTTCTCCACCACTGATCAAATCGTCCAGCTTAATTCCCAACAGCGCTGACTTGTCCACTCCTTCGTCAGCATTGTCGTTCCTTCCATTCTCTCCGCTCACCGCACCAGGAGTCGTCGAAATCAAACTCTCCTTACCTCCTCCTCCTCCTGTCGAATGCCGCCACAAGCCTCCACCTCCTGCCGCACCAGCAATCACTTCACTTAGCTTTGAAGTCAACTTTGAAGACCTACCGGTTTTATCCTTCAATCGCTTGGGTAGAGTGAACGGTGCCGAACCGAACGGATCCTCTTCCGGGACGATCTCCACGGTCGACGACGGCAGCACGCTGGTCGAACAGGCTTGCGTCAATGTTGGCAACGAAAAGCGCTGTTGGCGTTGAGGTTTTCTCAACCAGGAACGTTCGGACTTCATCTCTTCGGGTGAAGTCACGATCGACGTCTGGCTGCCACCTTCCAACCGCAGCTTATCGAATTCTGCACCAAAGAGATGATCTTCGATCAGCGTGGAACTGGGACTGAACGGTGATGCATCGCCAAACGGGTTCCAGGTTGAATTGGAAACGGGTGACACAAGGGATTTCTCACTATTGGAATTGCTCAAGACGTGATGATGTCGACGATGTTGTGATGATGAAGTCGATGACTTAGAGTGGTGATGTCCAGCAGGGAGCAAAGTTGTCGGACGGGGTCGGGTTGATGACGAAGACGAAGACGGTGGCTCCGGTTCGAACGGCGAAAGCAACGATGCCGGAGAAACGGCAGACGGTTTATCTTTCGGCACGGAGGATTCCACCGGTGGAATCAGTAGGTGTTTGGCATCTGATGGGAAACATCTGCGGGAAGGAAACAGAATACAAGCATTAGGTAAGTTGTACGTGCCGACTATATTATTTTTTCGTGAAATGTACAGAAACAAGAAAGAAACACTTACCTAAAACCCACTTCAGCGATATTTCTCTGTGTTTCTCCGACCGCTACTGACTGGTGTTGGAGATCCATGTTTAACCCGGCTGGACTCCTAGCGCTCTGTTGGGCACATGCCGTAGGAAAATTGTCACTAAAATTGGCAACAAATAAGGCAGCACTTGCCTTCTCCTGCCCGGTCAACTGCCTGACATCGGCTTCAGCTCCCGGAACAGGGGACACCACATTTTTCGGCGATGGATTCAGTGGAGGTGGTCCCAAGTTGAATCCACCGCCAGTACCAGAGTGCTGACCTTTCGGACGGGATCTCGGAGCAACGCTTGTGCTAACACTGAACGGTGCCGATGCTGCCAACCCCACGATTTGGTGATGCTTCCGTTCGTTATGATCTGAATTACTATAGTTGTTGTGGTGGTTGTTGCCCAATGACTGCGATTTTTGACGCTCCCGAGCTATTCGGAGTGGATTATCCTTTCCGGAAATTTTAAATGCAAACTCACAGACTTGGTAGATACTGGGACGCTTCTCGGGATCAGCTTCCAACAGAAAACGAATTAATTGACAAAGTTCCGGAGAATATCTGCACTTTTCTGGAATGTTATACTGACAGTGTAAGATAGCTTTGGAACTTTCTCCGAAGGGTAACGTTCCAAAGCAAAGGCGATACAGTAGACAGCCAAGCGCCCATATGTCGCCCTTGGTAGTAATGCTGTGACCCGAGTTGAGATCAATCATCTCCGGGGCCCGATAGGCTTGAGTGGTGTTCTTTTGGATTTCCTCTTCGACTGCTTTCTTTCCGTGAGCCACCGGGTTGAGAAACCGGGTAGTTGCTGTGCTCGACTCGGACAGGATGAACCGCCCCATATCGTTTTGTACCACATTTTCCACCTTTAGGTCTCGGTAGATGACGGGTGCCTGGCTGCAGTGCAGCTGGGCCAAGGATTCGCACACATCACAGAAAACTTTCAACACTTCATACTCGCTGAAACCCGCCTGTCCGCGACCCTTAATCACGGCAGAAAGTTGATTCTTATGCTGAGGCATGCTGTTTCAGTACTGATTCGCCTGAAACAGGCGTATCCATTGCTTTGTGGAAACGAACGTCGCACTCCCACACTTTCAGTTTGTCAGCACTGCGTTGCAAAGGTTGATATCCTGTAAAAACGAAAGTTTCAGCATATACCAAGATAATTAGGTATGCAGCAAAATTCATATTCTGATCAGCGGTTTGTTTACATTCTCTTACAGGATAATCAAGCGAAAAGGGCCATTAGTGCCAAGACACAATACAAACATGGGAATACCCCAGAGGTACTTTTTGCTGATGCATGAACATTTTTAACTGTGGCTGCAACTATTTCGCAGCAGCTGCAAGTAGAAATTTGCGTGTCTACGACCCCTGAGAATGCACAGCTGATGTTATGCTACGTCAGCGATCATCACCAGCGAAGGAAAATCGTAGTTTTCGTTGTTATTGCAGCCACTTGACTTATTGTTCTAGGTAAGACACTAATCGGTACTTACAGTTGCTTTAAATAAACGCTTTCACACCGGTTGGAAACACTTGCACAACATGAAATACAACGAAATATTCCGCGAGAGTTCCCCGATACTGCTGCAAATTCGATAATCGTATTTTTGTGAGTTTTCACCGCGACTGACAGCGAGAAGGAGAAAGTGACATTCAGTGTTTTGGTTTTCTTTCTGAGGCTTTGGTGTTGGAAAGTCGAATGGTCCTGACACCGCACAGTGTATTGAAAAATTGCGCGAAGACTGAAACCAAAAGTTCCAATCGAACCGTCAAACGCGGTTCCAATCGAGCAATGTAAATAAACACGAGCCCTTCACGAGGAAAAGCATGGGGAGCATTGAGATTGAGGTTGAAATTTAAGGGTTGAGATTTAAATTATCAAAATACGTTTGCGTATGAAAAGTATAAAACATCTCCCGTGTCAGGCTTATTACAATCTTTTACATCATCATAAATTTAATTATATGTTCCCTCGTTAAAATCCGCAACAATTTCAAAAACAGGAACTGCACCCGGAACTGCCACGTATTCATTTTTAAATCCACTTTCATCTAAACGACAAATTCAATTATCAATACGGTAAATTAATTAAGCTACGTAATCGATTTTTCCGTCACGCTTTGACCGAAAGAATTGAAACCGAGATTGAAACCACTTTTGTCTGATGACGCTGTCTTTGGAAAACCAGAAGAAACATACATTTTTTCACGCTTTATTCGGTGTATTTTTACCGAGATTTTTACAGAAAGATACTGCTCATATATAAAATTACCATAAACGAACGATAACCCAAATAATTGAACTATTCCACAAATGGTTTGCATGCGTCGTTAAGCAAAATAACATTTAAAATTTTGTTAGGGCGTGTATTTCAATTGAATTTTTCAAATAATTACCGAAATGTGTTTTCTAAAATACAAATATCTCCGACTGTAATAAAGTTATATCACAGACAAACAGACATAACACATTGAATATTTCTCACTGTAAAAAATCGTCGCTAAAACATTATCGCCATCTGTTGACTACACTGTGGTGGGTAGTACGCTGAACAGATGGCGGTGGTGTGTAAACGTCATACGCAAGGGAATTGACTGTGCGCGCCACAGGTGGCGGTACTACCAACTACGATACTTTTAAATTGACCGTTAAATGCTTGTTCGATGATCTACTTGCGAGAGTTATGTCTGTTTGTCTGTGGTTATATTATTTATTTTAACGCCAAATTAGAGATTATAAAATTTGCTTTCGATCGTTTGAACCCATTTTTCAGTGAGGTTAATGGTACAACTCGTGGTACAATCACTACAAACATTTTTATTTACACTGCTTAAAAATGCAAAATAATAAAAAAAAAAATAAACAAACTATTAATTAACAACAATACCACTAATCTCACTGACAATTGCTGTTCAGTTGATCGAAAGAAAATTTTCTTACTTTTACCTTGGCGTCAAAATAATTGATATCGTCTCATTAAAACCGGAGATATTTGTATTTTAGTTAACAAACTTTTTTAATGTGAAATTTATTTTTTTAGCTGTATCTCAAAAACAAGATCATTTTTTTCTTCTTTTTTGTAGACAAGTGTAATTACAAAAACAATTTTGTATTTCTAGTGCCTGCGCGCAAATGTGTTTTTAGTAGATCAATTGCTACACGGAACCGAATTTTGATCATTTAAATCAAAAATATAAATGTTCATTTTATAAACATATGAATAATTCAAAATAAATTAAGAACATGTTTGCAACAAAAATACTTGTGTTTGAATTAAAGTCAAAAGCATGTTTATTTCAACAATATAGCATTTGGGTAAACGATTTTTAGCGTGCCCTGCCTTTTTTTTCCTTCTTGTAAATATTGCCCCAGCTTTGCCAATCAACTGAAAGTGACCCGCAACAAAACCGATGTCATGGATCCGGAAACCCACCTAGGTAAGTGTCTTAACAAAGTTCCAGCTCAATAAAACCGGAAGAACTCCACAGTATCGACGTCACTCTGTCGTTTCTGATGCCGATCCCTGTATCATCCTCCTCCACAAGTGACGTCGGAAGAAAAACGAAAATCTGAAATGGATTTTGAATCTATTCCGGATCCTCCAGCCACCTCCCCCCTTCTCCAACACCGAGCGTAGAAAGAGGCCGATACGCTATATATCACAAAGTGTCACTGGTTTTACTGAACTGGAACCTCCGGACACTCACCTCGACGGGTCCCCACACCTCGGACCATGACACATCCACAGCCCACCTTTAATCACATCCGAAAAAGAGGAGGAGTTTAGATGCCCTGTCTGCAGATCCTTTTTTTGGTTTATCCTAGCAACATTCAAATGCTAATATAATTTAAAATTAAGTATGTTTCTTTCAAACATAAGAAGCATGTTTAAAATAAACATATTAATTTTTGTACGCATAGCTGTCAAACCAAACAAAAATATTCATGTTATGTTTAACACAAATATTTTTAAAATAAACGTAACAATATTTTTATTTTAAACATTAATATAACATGACTTCAAACATGGGATACGTTTGAAATAAACCTTGTTATTTTTTATGGCCAGAACAAACTGAGTTTACGTTTAAATTTACCTCAATTATTTTTGTTTTAACGATAAATTTTTCTGCGTGTAGAACCTGCACCTTAAAATTTGCGTTACAGTTTGTAACAAAATTTCAGCATCCCTGCATTCCCTTCCACGTTTCGTAATATTTTAACGGACCCTTATTTCATTGTTTTACCCGTTTTACCGTTATCGTTATTTTTTTTGAAGATTTTTTGAATTTAATGAGAAGAGAGCTCACTGTGAAGTCGATTGAACGATTTGTATTCCTTTCGAACATAAATCTAATACCGATTTCGGAAAAAAAAAATCAGAGCCAAAAAACAAGAAGCATGACAACTACTCGTACCACTCGTACCGCTCGTATCATGCTAATTCAAATTTCTCTGAATAAAATATTATTCTTTGTGGTTGTCTTTGCAGACGGCTAAGACCATAGTTTGGTCCATCTCGCCATAAATTATTCTTTAAGGCTTGTAATTTTGTCATAAATTAAATTAAGGACATTTAACAATGAATTCATTCAAATGTGTTTGTAACTGTGACTCGGAACCGCGTTTTATATTGAATGGATTGCACGACTCGACAGAGTCAACCCAACTGGACAAAGCCCTCGATCAACTGGTCGATTCGGCTTGGGGAGACGAAGATGAGGAAGCTGATGAAATACTTGTAAGTTTTATAGTCGTGATATGCATTTTCTGAGACATTTTTCTTGAATTGGAAAAATTGCATCAAATTTAGGCATGCTTCATAGGAAACCTCAAGAAAGGAAACTACACCCATTCGGAAAATGACTTCGAGGATGTCTTTAGCAGTAACAAAGGACTCAGTCCGAATGCGATCCTAACAAGTTTAACATACGATGGAGGATCCTGCCACTGTCGTCAAGTGTCTCACAGGATTTCTATTGCGCTAAACTGGGGTCTTGCCGAATTGCACTGCAGGAGCCAACCGAACGAGCTGCGTCTCTTGGAAGTTCTTGAATTGGTGGAGCCCTTTGCAGGAATGTCCGTTAACGAGAAAGGCTGGCAATCTTTTCTTCAGCAATTGTGGAAGTTCAGTATCGAGTCAGGTAAAAGGAAATTAACGGCTAAAATGGTATCGATCTACCCAGACGAGATTAATCGTTTACTGGAAAAGGTGTTGAGTTCTGATGTCATTGATGGTGAATCATTTCTGGATAATTCGGATTTCAATAGTATAATTTCCATTATAACTCTGCCGGAGGTGTTTAGACATGTAAGCTTATATTTAGCACAGAGAAACTCAGTCTGTTCAGTTCAGGTTCAAATCTTGCTAAATGCAATCCTGAAAGCATTGAAGTCAAGTTTACCAAAAAGTCGTTTGTTAGCTCTTTATTCCGATAAGCTAAGTTCAATCGCGGTAATACTGCATGAAACTATTAATCCAGATGATCCGTTAGTGGCGAATCTGCTTGACCGGGTCAAGGAGGAATGCTGTCTAGATTTCCTTATTCTTGTTACACACTTTCCAATTTTTTCACATATGAAATAACATTTCTTCGTTGCGTGATTTATTTTCCAAAGAAATCCCTATTTTCATTCAAAAATTATAAATCTCTCGTTCAATAAGTTGAATCCATGGTGCCAGTCGCTTATTGATTCGTTTCAGTCTTAAATTACAACCGATTAGTTCCCTGGCTTGCTCCACTCGTTCACATCCCTGAACATCCAGAATAGGTATGTAGTTGTTCGCCATTGATTGTTTTGCTTCTTGTATTCGATTGGCTGTATCTGCAACATTCATATTCTGGCGCTTTGCATCATCCTGCAAATCCAACAGGTAGCATATCAAATCTTTGGAACTGTTGAATGAAGAGTCACTTGGACCACGTAGCTGTACAGACCCATAGATTCGTACGCAACAGTTTCGAGGGACTTGGCCGAAGTAGTTGTCGAAGCACAACTGCAGACTCCAGCTGCTATCGGGTATTTGAAGTTCCCTAAAGTTGAATTGAGGGTTGTTGAGAAAAAGCAGGCGTTGGTCGTGGCAATTCTCTCTATGGTACTTACTGTGACAAACCGGGTACCATTAAAGATTCCAAGCAGTTGCTACGTTCTCGAAGATATCCGATTATGGCACATTTTCCGTAGTGTACTGATGTAGGATGACTTGCTAGGGTAACTTCTTCGACCAGAAGTGGCTCGTAGTGTTCACAGAATGATGGTATTTCTAGAACTGTTTGTTCTTGATGATCTGATGTTTCCATTTCTAGTTACAGAATGGTCTTAAATCTAAGCTCCGCCTCACGCTCTCTCGTAAATGTGACTTAAAGAGTACCTCAGCCCAGTGGCAGGCGCGTAGGCCAATGAGCTGGATTACCGAGGTGGAGCAGTCGGTTAAGTTGTGTGAGTAAAACCCCTGTATGATACATGCAATTAGTGACGTCACTACTTGCGTTTAGGTTGATTTTTTGGATTACTAAACAACCATATTTCACGATCTGCTTCACCTCTCTCGCGTAGGCAACATGTCATACAGTGACAGCGGGCCCAGCACAGCAAAATAAATTATTTGAAACCGGGACATGCTGCCTACTGTCAAACGCTGCTGTTAGTATCTGGGGGGGGGGGGACGGACGTACTGTCAAATCAGCCTACACGGTGTTTCGCGAAAACCCATTAATGGGTATAAAAATACCCATTTCCGCTAAAAGTGCCCCTCCTCATTTAATAGGTAAACTATGGTTTACTCATAAATGGGTAAATGGGTGGTCTGTCAATAAATGGGTGTTTTTTCACCCATTTTCTTATATTGTGTTTACCGTAAAATGGGTGAAAAAATACCCATTTTTACAAATGGAGGATGCAAGCGCTCGTTGATGTAAAAATGTTTTTAAAACATTGAAAATAAATGCAGGTGTTCCGCTCAAATTTTTCACGAAACATTATAATACAAATTATCCATTGTATTGACTTATCCGTAAGCCTCTCCAACGTTTTGGATTCTAATATTTTCCGGAGATCGTTGCTGCGGACAGTAACTGTTTGCATCGTGGTTTGCATTCCCAATGACGGAAATGAGACGATAAAATTTCGAAGTGTTTTTTCACCCATTATTGGGTAAAAAATATACCCATTATTCAACCGTGAACTGATTCTTTAAATGGGTATTTTTTCACCCATTTTATGATTTCAAAATTCCCCCATTTTTTGACAGCTGCATACATGGTTTGAAAATGGGTATTTTTTTACCCATTAATGGGTTTTCACGAAACACCGTGTACTGATCATCTTGTATGAAACTGGTTCCAAACGTAAACAAACGCTGTACACAGAAATTCAAAACAACCCAAAATTAAGTTCTTTTCACTCATCTCCCATGTTCCGTACGATAAGCCAAATTTGGGTAAACCGGCTCAAAGTAGTTTGCATTCAAGCACGGCAAAAAAAATTACCCATCGCTAAGTTATTTTCAATTTTTTCTACCCAAAATTAAGTTCAATTAACTCAAATTTGGGTATATCGCATATTGCTCAATTTTGACTTCTCGTACGGAACTAGACGGTTGAGTCGAATCTTTCGTTCTATTTTTGACAACAATAGCGAGAGGAAATGAAACGGGCAGAGGTCAAATAACTCAAATTTGAGTTTAAAAAACTCAAGCGGTGGGTAGTTTTGTTTTTCTGTGTAAGTTTCTTATGGCTTGTTTACGTTTGGAACCAGTTATGCGAGGTAGGCGACGATTGTTCGTATTTGACAGCCACCTCCCCCTCCTTGGTTAGTATAGGCCTTGTCACTGGCCTGGAGTACCTAAATAGTCTATGATGAGACTAGACCCTACCCCCCCCCCCCCCCCGCGACCTCCTCGCCTATATAGTGACTAAAGAGCCTGAATTTATAAAGAGACGACATGTCAAAATTGGAACAATCGATTGTCTGTCAAAGTCATAGGAAAAGTCATCCCGCATAAACGCGAACCATAAATTGACCTTACCTAAAATGGTTAAAAATTGTTTATAATCCCTGCTAAACTTTAACTGAAATGGTTATGGAACTTTACATGAACGTTTAATGATAAAGTTTCAACCTTATGTATTATGGTTTTTTGAAAATGGACCTTACACAGCAAAAAAAAATGTAATATCGATCAATGTAATTCAAGCTGATGTATGAAATAATGATGTAATAGCAAAAAGCAGATACAATATTACATCAATGGATGTAATTTTGTTCGCAAAATCGATGTACATCGTACAACGTTATATTACACAACCGATGGATTGACCTGGTTGCAGCAGTTTGGATGTAATATTCAACAACTTTTTTTTCTGTGTACAAATAATGGGTTGTTAAGAACCATTACCATTCCAAATTCTTGTTTTCTCCATACATTTTCAGAAAGAGAACTATATAAGAACGTTTTTACTTATGATTTGAGAACATTAATGGTAATGGTTATGGTAGTCAGTAAGGTCCATTAATGGTTTTGTATTATCGCTCAACTTTACGTGGAATATATCGTGAATTGGTAATCAGTAAATTACAGGCAACCAATTCGCGATATATTCCACATAAAGTTGATCGATGTTACAAAACCATTCGTGGACCTTACTGACTACCATAACCATTACCATTAAAGTTCTCAAACCATAAGTTAAAAGGTTCTAATATAGTTCTCTTTCCGAAAATGTATGGAGAAAACAAGAATTTGGAACGGTAATGGTTCTTAACAACCCATTATTTGTAAGGTCCAGTTCCAAAAAACCATAATACATAAGGTTGAAACTTTATCATTAAACGTTCATGTAAAGTTCCATAACCATTTCAGTTGAAGTTTAGCAGGGATTATAAACAATTTTTAACCATTTTAGGTAAGGTCAATTTATGGTTCACGTTTATGCGGGATTCCAATCGAGCAGAAGACCTGTCAAATGGATAAGATGTCGCCTCTTTATAAATTCAGACTCTTCAATAGTGACAAAGCTGTATCACCATTTATATACCCACCATGGACCCTACTAGAGTCGGTGTATAATGAGTCACGCCAAGAGTGAAGCCAAGTCTACCTATTGAACTGTCAAACTGGCTACCTATTGAGCAAAGTAAACAAACATTACGATGCTATGAAAGGTTTACGAAAGGTATTGCAATAAAATGTAAAATATAATCGAAATGATCATAAATACGCAGTGAGCATTAACTTGTCATGGGATACGTTTAGTAATGACCAGTAATGAGAATTTCTACTATTTTTTGTTAAGATAATTTGACAAAATAACTGATATAATGATTTACTACAGCCGCTATTTTTATTTATGGCTAGAAGACTTCGTCATTTGAAGTTGATGTAGAAGTCCTCTGTTGCCAAGTGAAAAGAAAGGGAATCTTTCGAAAACCGTGATGTGAGTTAGGTTAAACTGTTTTTCTCTTGGTGTGACTCATTATACACCGACTCTAGACCCTACATTCTAAATCTCAATCAAAAGTTGGCCCTGTTGGCGAAAATAAGAACTATCGATTGATGGTTTCAAAATTCCTTCAGGTGAGGTCGTATGAGAATACCGTGGACCCCCGCTAATCTGAATGACATTTTATTCATACTAACAGCACAAACGAAGTGACAGACGACTAACTGGCGAAGAAATCCATTTAAATAATGTGGTTCACTGTAATAGAATTTTTTTGGAAGCTTGTGCCATCATCCACCAGATGGGTTAGTTTTTTTGTTTTGATTTGAACAAAGTTGATTTTGTGTACAATGATTCTTTGACAGTGTGCAAAGAGTGCGTATCATTTTGTCATTTTTTTATGCATTTCAGTTTTGAGTATAGTGAAAGAGATAGAACCAAAACATTCTAGTACATTTGGTGAAAATGCTAGTTCAATCTGGTAGTAGTGTTGCCATGTGGTACAATCCAGTAGTAGTGGTGTTGCCATGTGGTACACTGAAAAATTGCAATAGCAGGTTAGTCACCAAAGTTTTCGAGCCGCTCCGTCTGTCACTTCGTTTGTGCTAACAGGGTTAATTTTTAATTTGATCTTCTAGTTACCCTATGAGCATAAGAAAATCGATTTTCTGGTAACCTTATTTGCTGTTTTGATTCTGCGTTCTGTTTCATAATGTTCCATTTCGCTTTACTCTGTTCCATGACCTAATTGACGTTTGAACCAGTTTTAGTTTGCACGGCGTGCAGTGTTCAGAGTAAAAACGGACAGATTGCCGGGGGTCCACGGTAATTCTAATAATATTTTTTTAATTATTCTTAAAATGCTTTAATAGAGAGCTGCACCGTCGCTTTAACCTCACATTTTTTGACATCTGGCAGTGGTTTGTTTACATGGACTAAGAAAAAATTTAAAAAAAGGTATTAAATGTTTTTTTTTTAGATTTTTTGAAGTGGAATATTTTTGAAAGGAACATAGTCGGATATCATATGTTTTAGTTCTTTATATTTAAAACCTAAAATCCACTTGAATTGCCTAAAAAGCATAGGTAAACAAACCACCACTGGATGTCAAACTGATGAATGCAGGTTCATCGCGTTCATTCGTGACGTCAGCGTGCAGCATCTTATGGTTGGTTGGTTGCTCAGCCTAGAAAATTAACAAAACAAACAGGTAAAACAATGATGAATCTAGCATGTGTGAGAAATCGGCGACTGACGTGTTATACCCCGTTCACACTACAACCTATATTACGTGATATAGCCTATCTTGATATCAGCATCCATACATCTAGTTTTCACTGGAAATAATATGTATGACGTTTGATATCAAGAAATTCTATATCAAGTAATATAGGCTGTAGTGTGAACGGGGTATTAGTTTATAAAAGCAATTCTAGACCAACAATCGAAATAGACGAACAACCAAACGTAAACAATGGCTTTAATCGCAAATTTCTGGAGAATCAAAATACACCCATGCAAATTAACAATACTATTCGATAAAGGAAGCTTGCTCTATCAGATGGTGGTGTTAGATTGCGTGGATGTGTTTTGATTCCCGAGAAATTTGCGATTAAAGCCATTGTTTACGTTTGGTTGTTTCGCCTATTTCAATTGTTGGTCTAGAATTACGCCCAAATCTCGAAGTTCTCCGAAGATAACGAATGGGTGAAAATGGTAATGACGTTTTGATATCTGTCAAATTGTATGAATTTTTTTTTTTTAGTATAGTATCAGATATTATCATCATTTTTGTAATTGCGGATCTTAAAACTAGGTGTCGCATGATCAGTAACCGTTTTGGCTTTGCTTTGATTCGCCAATTAATCATTTTTTGTTGTTTTTGACATCATCCACATCCAGAGGGCCATTCACTTTCGAATGTATGGGAATGGTAGGAAACCATTTGGAAATGCTTGAAAATTTTCAGTTTTTATTCATTATCGTCTTTATGGGCAGTTTTAGATGCACAAAAATTGCACGAGTACATTACTATGGGGATAAGGTAAACGCTCGTTTATTTGTTTCCTTCTGTGAAAGCATGTTTAGTCACAAATCGTGGATTTTCTGATATTCTCCATACTGCAAAAATGATTTTCCTACCACTGAAGGGGTGACATCTCTCGGATCTTCAGTATAGCTACTACTCAAATCATATAATTAATTGGCGTCTTGCAGTGAAACTTTTCCAAGCTTTCGCCACCTACATTTCGAAGTGAGAACTACTAGAAGGAGGATAGTTTCCAAATTCTCCAAGTAAAACAGACGATTTTTGGGGCAATTCGGCACATAAAGAAAAACTAATAATTTCCGGTGGAAAGTTTTGCTTGAATCGTGTAAGAAAACGTGTTTGCAAACTAAATGTTATTATTTCGGTATGGATCGGAGATGTTTCCATGGAAAATTATGCATAACAAGTTTGCACCCAGAGGTAGAGGTTACCTACTGCGCAGAAAATGGTGAATATGTCGAGGAATATGTGCGATTTCCACTAGGATGAAAGTGGAAATTAAGTGAATTTACTTAGGAAAGATTGTATCATGCTGGTGATAATAGAGAAATGGTTGTATAGGACGCCAATATTCAAAATGTTCATTTTATCCTTTTTTAGGAAAACATTAATACTCACAATTTTCGACAGAAAACGCAACGGAACTTGATATACTCAATACGCACCATACTATAAAATGATGCTCGATGGTTTTTAAAGTGATAACAAGAAAACAAATCATGTTTATTTTGAGTAATTGAGCAATTTACTTCTGTTTACATCTTATGTACGATGCAGCATTGATGGAGCTGTGAAATGAAATGAATATATCTTATGAAAGTTCATCTGGAAAAGTCAAAGATGCTCATCAGTCTGATCGTGAAAACATTTTCTCCTTCAATTCGAATGTTATATTGGAAGGATTTTACGCAGGCTTGATGAAAATTATGATTTAATGCTAATTTTCACGAATTTTATATGCAGTCTGTCAACATTATCATCATCATGCAGTGGCGACATCTGCGACGAGCTTTTACGGTAATCTCTCAATCATCATTAAACATATTTTTGTTTACCTTTTTGCGCGCCAATCATCGATGTATTTGCGTCGTCAGTCGAACGTACAACTTAATCGCAAAGTTTGCATTTGACCCCCTCATGATGGTGTATATTAACATCGACTCTGGTGTAATCAGTGTAGTTTCGACCAAAAATGTGAAACCCGTGAATATTATAGTCGCTATATTCATAGTCTTGCGGATAGAATTTCGATTTACCAAAAAGCGGAACCAATTAAATATATTGTAGACCAACAATTGAAGAGGTACTATCAAATTTTAAAAACAAAACGTTGATTATTCTTTCCTCGTTAATCGAACGCAAATTACCAGCATCATCGGATAGGGGATACTTTACCCAATCCAAAGATGGTATTAATTTGCGTAGGCGAGTCTTGAGTCACGAGAAAAAGAGTTCCGAAGTTTTGTTGGCAAATAGCTGATATGCTCTTTTCTGTTCTTGGTCGTGATTTGCTCGATTGGTTCCGCTATTTGACAGCTCAATTGGTTCCCGTTCTATCCGCCAGACTATGAATATAGCGACTATAGTGAATATGGGTTTCGCACACCAGCTGTCAAAATAGAAAACCGTTCAAAATATCGACATTCTATTCTATCATCACAAACACAATCCAATCTACAATAATTATTTTGCTGTTCATTCCATTCCAGTTTTTGTGTGTGATTTATTTGTGAAAAACAACTAGTATGTCGCAAGATCTTGAACGGCGCGAAGCTATCGTTCAAACCTGCATATCTGACCTGATAACAACGCTCACTGGATTCGATGTAAGAGAACAAAACAACTACCTACTACCTCTGAATCTCAAAATAAGTTTTTTTTTAAACTCTAGGAAACGGAAGAAAACTTCACCCTCTGCTATCAGTTTGCGCAGGCCACCATCCGGAATCACCGGTTCCTATCGGTAAACAGCCACGAGATTCGTCGTAAAGCCGATGGACTGATGGAAAACTTGCGGATATCAAATCTGGACCGGTTTGCCGAACGGTTCCGCCAGTTGTACGAAGGTTTCATTGCGGAACCGGTTTGTGCAGACCATTATGTGCATGATATTCAATGGTCAGTGCTGTTGTTTCTGATGACGGTGGCCCACAATCCAATTGGAGCGTTGCGGGAGAGGATAAGGAGAGGCTCACCGGTGACAATGATAGAAGCGAAACCGTTTGAATCTGTGCCTATACCGGATAACGAGAAGGAGGAGTTGCTGGAAGACCTCAAAGCCGATAATATTGCCTTTGAAGATGGAAACGAGCATGATGGTTCCGATCTTAGCGAGTGGTCAGATTCGGAGGAGGACGAAGAGGAGAATAAGATAGTTGAGGTAGAGGAAAGTAGGAAGGAGGTTGTCGTTTATAGGAAAGTGGAATCTCCGCAGCGAGACTTGGGATATGAAAGTTTCGATGGATCTTTGTCGGAGCAATGGCTCAAGAAGCACATTCAGACGTGTTGGTGGAAAGATCCGAAGGCCAAAGCGGAAGTCAACAGCTCTCACGAAGGGGCATCGTTTTGCGACTACTGGAATCAGACTATTCTGAAAGCCTCGTACAGTTTCATTAAACCGGATCCAGTTTCAACCGTTTCGGAATACTGTCTAATTCGGGAGATTTTTTGGATGTTTACGAATCCAACCAATTGCAAGTTCTTCCGCATTGACGACGATCAAATCTGGATCAATCCCAGTGTATCGCTGTCTAGTGCTACCGAACGTGGTTTGCATACCTTCCTGATGAATTTCACCCAAAATATGACGATCGTCTACCGTCTCCGTAACTTTTGTCGTCGAGTTTCGGAAGCGACGAGCAATCCCATTCCTGCTCCGTATAGCTTCGAGTGCTACGCATCCGGTATTCGCGACTTCCTGGATCACTTGGAAGCTACAATTGTCGGGTTGGAAAAGGAAGCCGTCGCCCAAGAACCCGATCGAATCTACACCATCATAACGCTGTTCCACGATCTGGAACCGGAATTCCAACTGTTGGCGAATCTTAACGATATCCATCGCTTCTCGGTGCTCGATTGGACCAAATTCCCCGCGCACATCGCCGTTGCGCATCTTTTGTCGGGACTCTTCAGGAGCGTTAAGCTGAGTGGTAGTCTGGAAAAGACAAACCTTGCTTTTGCATTGCTCCTATCGACTCTCAAGGGCTACATGAATATTATCGACACTTGGTGGACCGAAGGCAGGTTGGACGACTGGCGGGAAGAGTTCGTAGTGGAGAGAACCTACGCATTGGAAGGCGGTAGTATGACCGGTTATCGGGCTCGGTTGTTTTCCAAGTGCAAGAAACGGTCGTTCTACGTTAGTTCGGTCATTTCGGAGGTAATTGAAAATGATGCCATCATAAAGTTGCTGATGCATCATTCACTTGAGGCGGGCTATACGTTGAACATTTTGAACGATCTGGATAGGATCAGTGATCTGAGGAGTGGGAGTGATTCGGAGGAACCGATGGTGTATGTGGGATTCTTGGAAGCGATTGTGGACGTGCTGGAGGGTTTCAGGACGACAGATGGCGAAGTCGTCGCAACGGATCAGGACGGCGAGAGACAAGCCCAGAAAATGATGAAGGTGAGTGAACTGACCGTAATTATGTCTGTTTGGATTCGTAGGATTCGTGGTCGTGCGGTTAGCTGCATCATCCGTCGTTCTGGCGTGTTGTGTGTGTGTGTGTGTGTGTGTGTGTGTGTGTGTGTGTGTGTGTGTGTGTGTGTGTGTGTGTGTGTGTGTGTGTGTGTGTGTGTGTGTGTGTGTATGTATGTATGTATGTATGTGTGTGTGTGTGTGTGTGTGTGTGTGTGTGTGTGTGTGTGTGTGTGTGTGTGTGTGTGTGTGTGTGTGTGTGTGTGTGTGTGTGTCTGTGTCTGTCTGTGTGTGTGTGTGTGTGTGTGTGTGTGTGTGTGTGTGTGTGTGTGTGTGTGTGTGTGTGTGTGTGTGTGTGTGTGTATGTGTGTGTGTGTGTGTGTGTGTGTGTATGTGTGTGTGCGTGTGTGTGTGTGTGTGTGAGAGAGAGAGAGTGTCACGGAATGAGGGTTCGTCAATTAGAGACGATCTCCTACATCTGTATTTCTTTCTTCTTAATTCGTTTTTCCGTCGATCTTGTTTTCCGTGCTGAGCACCAATGCAACCGACGCCAGGGAGGCAGTTCCCACACCTGGACCCTACCTCATGAACCATGGACCAACGGCTTTGTTATGTTATGCCTTATAAGCAGTCCCGCAACTTTTGTTCAGACTTTTGGAGCAGTTTGAAGATCTATAAATCGAGAACCCTTAAGATGTTTCGATAGTTTTAGAGAAGTACAGAGACCTTCAGATAATTTATGAAAATTTATTTCTCAATTATTAAGAACTGGGAAACGTGATTTTGGGTGAAATAAGCGGCAATTGATTGGCAAGATGTGACTGGCACTCATAAAATAAATCACATAAAACCAGTGGAAAATATCCATGTGGATCTCCCATAACACATGTGATCCCATAATTCAAAATTGTTCCACTAAATCACATGTGTCCAATGAAAGCTATATGATTACTCACATGGAATGTATGATGTTATGTGATATTTAAATAAAAAATCATTAATTTTGCTAAGGCTGAATTTATCCACCTATGGTGAGATTTGACCCTTTTTACGTATTTTATTCCTGGTTAAATTGCTCAATTCTGCATTCAGGGAAGAAAAGGAAAATTATGTCTGATATGTGGGTTTGCGTCTGATTTTTCATGTGCTGGCTCATAGCAGATTTTGACCAGAGAGCACACTCGAAACATGCCTTGGTGTGACCAATACGACTTCCGGTGCTCGATTTCGCCACAAATGGTCATATGGTTGTGATTTATTTTACGTCAGATTCAGGCCAATTTCCATGTGCATGTTTGGCCGATGTGGTTGATCCCTGATACAGGGCTGGTAGCAGGTCACTATTTTGAAGCCAGTCACTAAAAAGTCACTTTTTACTCCAAAAAGTCACTAAAGTAACTTTTTCACTACTAAAATAGAGCGAAATTTAAAAATATCAACAAAATGTTTAAATTTAGTACTTGACACTAAGAAAGTCTACAGTAGTTTTAAACAAAAATATATATATCTGTTAAAACATTGAAAATTTTAACCAGGGACCAGTGAACCGCAAAACTTTAGAACACCAGGAAAACGTTTAGGAAATGCTTTCAATTTATATTAAAAATTGGGGAAAATATACCTCCCTTTCCCAGAAAATAAATTGTAAACCTTGGAAACTTTCCAAAGGTATTTGTCTGTGATAGATTTTCAAAAGTTTTTAAAAAAATCCAAAGTAAATTTTAAGAGAATTTTAAAGGATTCTACGGATTACATCAGAGATGAATACCAAAGTACAGACTACGAAAGTCTCATGTAAAATTAAGTGCTCTGAGGACCGATTTCTTCATCTCCGCTTAAATCTTAAGCCAGGTTTATCTATATAGTTAAATTTGGCTTAACACATACGACCGTCGCTTTTGATTATTGTTTAAATTATTAGAGACGCAAAATTCAGCTCCAAAACAATTTTGGAAATAATTCCAATATAATTGAGAGTGCATTTTAACGAGAGTTCAGAGAAGAATTCCATGATGATTGGATGAGGATTCTAGGTCCAATTCTAATAAGGATTCAACATTAGTTCTGAAATTTTACTTAAAGGAGCTCTGATGAAAATTCCATGAAAATCCCGTGAACTCCAAAGATGGTCTCTGTGGATATAGTTCTAAAAGAATTCTGGGGTGATTTCTGAAGATACTTCCAAGATAATTCTAAAGAGTTCAAAATAAATTCCCAGAAGAATTCCAATGGAATCGAATTTTGAGGGTTCGATCGCAAAAGAATTCTGAGAAGAGTTCCAAAGATATTCTGTGATGGATTTTTGGTTTTGAGAATTATGAGGAAATACTATGGGAGTTCTAAGGAGAATTCCAATTAAATGCAAGGGAGAAGTCCAAGATTATTGTCTAAGCAGAAATTAATGAAATTTCTGAGGTTAATTGCATTGAAGTTCTAAGGAGGATTCAAATAAATTTATAATGGATTTATAGAAGAAAAAATCGAAAATAATCTAATTTAACTAATGATGTGTCATAACTTCATGCGTGAATTTAACGATTTACATGGTTGGAGATGCTTAACGTCAAATATCATACTCAAAGAGGAGATTTTATACGATAGATGAGCAGATTAAATTTGAGAGTTGATAGTTCCGTTATAGCATGGCAGTGTGAAAATTGTAAAAAATTGAACAATTTTGAGGAAGGTACGAATCGGGTAGTTGTTTACGTCAGATGGAGACTTGAGTGTGAAACAATCGATAGAACTGTTTCCGCACATCGAAGGTACATGAACAAATCGGCAATCATCCCTTTTGCGAGTGGTGGCAGGGAAAACACCCCTCACCATCCATCATTAACGGATGAGCTCCATGACATAAAAAGTTTATTTCAATATCAAACCGTGTTTGAATTTCTAATTTACCATATAAATGGTTACTTATTTAGTATTTACAAGTCACTATTTGGTCACTATTTCCATAATTTTAGTCACTAAACTCACTACTATTATACCGCATCAGCACTACCAGCCTTGCTGATACTAAAAATAATCGCCAAAAATGTTAATAATAAATTCGCATGTAGTTTGATGTGGGTCTGTAAACTCAAAATTACCGTCACAGATCTTATTCTTTAGTTCTCATGTGGTTGATGGGTTTTGGCCCTTGAAAGGAACTGAAAACTACCCAAGGTGCGTCAGGAACATGCCAGGATAGGGCAGCACGTTCATAAACTACGTGGACAGTTTTTGAAAGATTTCAGACCCCCGCCCTCCGCGTGGACAATCTTTCAAACATTTTTTTTTAATTTCTATAGACCATAGACATTCACCAAACCTAAGGTGTCTACGTACGTGGTTTACGAACAGCCCCTAACTTGGTGTACCTCGCAGCTCATAACTGACAATAGTCGCTAATGCGTTTGATAATTATTATGCGATTGTTTACTTAAAATGTTTCGTTATCTGTTTTTATTAGTAGAATGTCCTGGTTCTGCGAGTTTCTTTATTTACTTATTGTTCATCAAAGGCCAATTTCTTCAACTAAGGAGAATACACAAATGGTCGTTGTCATGAATTTGGCTCCGGCTGAAAATCTTGTTAATAGAAAGAAGAAATAGGATTTGCTTTGTAAAATCAGCTATGATAGTGGCCATTTATGGATTATATCAATCTTGTCCTCAAGCCAGGTTTAACCATAAGGGTAAACCTGGTTTATGATTATAATATCAATAACCGGCAGTGGAACTTGTTGGATATTCATTGGCATTTTTTAACGCTTCCTTACAGGAAACTGCTACAACCTCAAAGCTGCAGAATCTTCGAAATCAAATCAAAGAAATCTGCGACGATGAACTGCTGATGCTGGCATTGGACAGTTCGTTGCAACTTGCATGCACCGACGACGAAGACGAAGAAACCAACCTTCCGGCGGTACCCTCAAGCAACTGCCTCACCAACGCTTATTCACTGTACCGTCGTCTGAATTCAATTTCCGGTCAATTAACGCTCCCACTAGAACACGTACTGTTCAGTGCCATAAAGAATCTCATGGAAACGAAACGCCAAGCTGCGAACCACTTCGTTACCACAATTTACAAGGAGGAGTTCCTGGTTCTGAACCACTTGAAGAACATCCGGAAGGTGCTGCTCTTGGAAGCGAGCGATCTTATGTATTACTTCTATAGTGACCTGTACCGGCGAATCGAAGCAGGTGAGAATTGGGCCAACCCCTATCTGCTGACCATCCAGTTGAACGACATCCTGGCATCCAGATTTACCGATATGACGTCCCTCTTCACGATCGAAATCGTATCGGAGTACAAATGCGAAACGACCACCGTGTTGGATGCGATCAATAAGCTGCGGATTTTGTACAACCCGAGCGACGATCTGAGCAACATGATCAACGAAGAAACGATGAGCAGTTACAATTGTGTGTTCCGATTTCTGCTGAAGGTGAAATGGGCTTTGCATACGTTGGAATCGTTGCGATTTCCCGAGTGTTACAAAAAGCGACCACCATACGAGGAACCCTGTGTACTGGATTTAAATCTGAAACGATTAGCGATGTTGAAGTTCTGGATGATCTTCACTGTCCAAAGCATCCATTCGCATTTGATGACGCATGTACTGCAATCGCTGGGAATGCAACTCGACGAGCGACTGGAAGCTGCCGATAATCTAAACGATATGATTGCCGTCCACCAATCGTACATTAGCACAATCTACGAGCATTGCTTTCAGACAGAGGAAAGCAAAGTGTTCCGGGAAGGCGTCATCCGACTGCTGAATCTGGTTCATATTGTGCGTGACGAGTGGAGCAATAATGTCCTCTATGCGGAAATGGACGCTCGAGGGGATATCGATGACAATAGCATGATAGGGGACTTCATCAGCAATGCCCAAGTCGGTATGCTGGAGAAAACGTACTGCAAATGTCACCACCAGTTGGCGGAGCAACTCAATAGAGACGTTTACACGAAACACAAAGTACACCGTAAGTAGTATCCATTAGATAACCAATTGAGATGCAATTATTGATAATTATTTGCTTTCCAGTCACGGCGTTGGAAGACGCACTGAGCTCCAATGTTCCTTATTAAACTAAGTGGAATTGCTCGGCTTTCTCAAACAGAACAACCACAACCTAATCGATAGTGTTGTCACCAAGTTTACTGTTTCCGGATTCGGTAAGCACAGTTGATTATGATTAATACTCTTCCCTTAAATGCAAATACCTATACCCACGGGTCGTTTGTTTAGTGCGTGGAAAAAATGAGAACATCCCAGCTTCTCCATCCAGCTTAGTACTGCAAACTACGCTTCGTGCCAATATCGTCAAGAATTTGCCTCAGCTCTTCGTCTTCGAAGCGTCCCTCCAGCGAAGGAATGAGTGCTTTTGCCTCTTCCGGAGCTTCCGGGCAAAGGTTCCCCAATGCTGCAAGTTCGAATTTGTGAAGTTTCTTCGACATTAGTAAACTAAAAGCGCAACAAAAAACTCATTACCAAAGTCATCTAGAGATGGAGTGTGAAGGAACATACCTTCGAACGCTGGCAATCGTCTCTTTGTTTTTAAATTTCCGGAACATACCGGTGTAGTTGTAGGTTTTGAGGAACACCTCTGAAAATTCCTGCTCTTCCTCGGAGGATTCGTTTTGATTCTTGCGGTGCTCCAGCAGCATGTGAACTTCACTGATCAGCAAGGTTTCGGCATTTTCAAATTCTAGGTAAATATAGCGAGAAACATCGAGTTTTTTGGTGAACCGGAACACACATCTTGCTCATCAATCGAAATTCTTACCTTTGGGAAACTGCAAATCAGCGGCGTCCTCCTCCACAAGATCAACTGGATTGTAACCGGCCATAGCTATATGTTACTCACTATTCACCGGGCTACAAACTAAATGTTTATCTGGTATACCTGGCAAATTAAGAAAATGCGATTTCCGGATGCGGAATGCTGATGCGACCGAAAATGAGCGGACTCAAAATATTGAGTTGAGATTGACGTTTCTCACTGCTTCTTGTTTTTTTTTTCGCTGTTGCATTTTGATTGCAGCAGTGCGAACATTCAGCCATGTATACACACTCGAAATAATCTACACTCAAAAATAATACTGATTGAGGATAGATAAAACTTAAATCTTTATTGTATTTAGCTGTGTTTATGTTCGTATTTGACAGCCACGTCCCCCCTTGGATCCAAGAGAGGTTTTTCATTGGAACTGACAGCTAGAAATCAAGAGTGTGTGAGTGATCTGGTGTTAATGGTGCTGAATGTTAACATAAACAAAGCAGAAATTAATATGAGAGTGAAAGTTCTACTGTGATCTGTCAAAAGTTCTTGGTAAACAAAAAAGTCAGCTGATCGCAACTGGTTCGTGGACAGCCTTATAAAATTGTTATGGTTATTTTGCTTAACGACGTGTTCGGGGTATAATCCAAACCATTTGTGGAATAGTTATATTATTTGGGTTATCGTTCGTTTGTGGTATTTTTTATTAGGGTAGCTTCCCGTAAATAAAATCAAATAAAAATACAATGATTTTCATTGTCATTGTAACCACCAACAATCAATTTGTGCTGATTAAAGGCTGAATAAGCAATTTTTTAGCTGAAGAAGCGAATATTTTTGTCTGAATAATCTATTATTTTGAATTCAATGTTTGTTGGGCATGATATTTACTGTCAAAACATTGAACCTTTTTGTCCATTACCATAAAATAATAACGAAATTCATGGTTCACAGCAATGAAAATCATGGTATTTGAGAAATTTACAGTAAAAAAGGGGGGGTTGTTAAGCATCTTAACAATAAAAAAGTGATTTTTCTCAAACAAATTTGATCTCACCATACTAATTTTCATTATTTGAGCATTGTATCGTTAAAAATCGAAATTTATGTTTTCTCCCGTAGCAATAAATTTTAATATTTTCTAAATTCAACAGTAAAAACCAACCGGTGGAATGTAACGATTTTAAATTGGCTCACTACTTGACTATTGGTCCCAAGCAAATCGATTAACGTACACTAATCCAGTCGAAATGTTCGAAATCGAAAGTTTGACAGATAAAATGAGGGGCTCGTGGATTTTCCTATGTTTCGAGGGGTGCATCGATTAGCTTGGGACCGAAGATAGTACCAGAGCTGAGCCAAAAAGTTGAGCACGTTTCTTCAGGACCTTCTGGTCTTATAGTTACCTCTATGGTAAAAACCATTGTAATTTCGTTGTTTTAGAATAATATTTTTAAACACGCAACAAGCACATACTTTGCTCAATCATTATGCTAGTTGATGATTTTGTCTCTTGTATTACTTTTTAGTGTAAAATAAAATCTAAAGCCTGATTACTTTTTAAGCCAACCGATGTATAATCAACGTTTATACCTGAAATGTATCAAATTTAATCATTCTTGGAATAATATTATTTTGAGTGCATTCTTGTTTAAATTCTGGTACTACACTAGGTTTGTTTTGATTCGCTATGAAAGTTTGACAGATACAATGAGGGGCTCGTGGATTTTCCTATGTAATTTGCAATTACCTCAAAACCCCTAAAGAACCCAATTTCATTATATGATCGGTAAAGTTGAAAACCGAAATAACCCACTAGTGACAATTTTACGAGCAATTGATCATTTTGTCAAGCTTCTGCATTCATGTTCCATCAGATGTCACAGCTGTTGTTTGTGGTGACATCTATCGGAAACTACACACGATCTGTTTTCCTATAATTGTTCACAGAGGACACTGCAGTGCAAAACATGTCTGGTACCTCTATATATGCATTTAGATTATTATTCGAAGTCCCTCCTTTTTTACACATTCTGCACACAAAATAGCTCACCCCTCACAGAATTTCCCGCCGAATTTTATGTATGGGGCGGGGCATGAAGTATCTTTTGCGCAGAATATGTAAAAAAGGAGGGACTTCAAATGATAAAGCAAATGCATATATAGAGATACCAGACATGTTTTGTAGTGTCAGGTACTCTATTTTGTAATCTGTGAAAGGGAAATCACAAATCGAGTGTCAACTAAATACATGGCATGTTGAGAGATTGAGCTCGTGAGAGAGAATTTCTCTCTCAAATTTGAATTTTCGTGGCTCTCTGGGGACTGGTAGTAAAGTGGGTAAAATTGTATGGGGAAAAATCATTTTTAATTAATTGTAGCTTGATTAACTATAATTTCCGGGAAAAAACTGAACGACAAAGTCCCTGATTAATTTCTTTAGGTTGTCGTTCACTTTTTTTCACCTGAATATGCACCGAAAGCGAATTATTCCCACTTCTCTCAATTTCTATATGGGGATTTTTATCACTTCCTACCAGGGGAACAGCGCCATCTCTGTGGAAAATGGTCGAACAAAATGATTAATTTTACTCGTTCTGTACGTTGAACATAGTGTTGGAAGTAGTGCGCTGTAATCGCACAATGATACGCTATGAAACGCACTACTTACGACACTTATGGCGGTAAGCTCCAACTCGGATTAACTTTTAATACCGTCCCTGTTTGTATGATCTGAAAAATGTTTGCTCAGAATTATGTTGATTAACTCTGATGTCGACATCAAACCAGCCGGACATTCTTGATCGGGATTTAATCCGAGGATAATACCGGTTGGAGCTTACCACCATTAGTGGGTTATTCCGATTTTCAACTGTACCGATCATATAATGAAATTGGGTTCTTGAGGTCGTATGCTTGACTTTTCCCGTAAGAATAGCACGGGAAAGTAAAGTAAACTCTTTTTATTCATACGATCATACGGCCCAATATATGAAAATTTCTGTGTAAACAATTTTAACACCTCTCTAGCATTTCTACAAACCTTGGTTTTATCCGATGTTGTAGTGTAGACAATGCTGAACTTAAAATTGTTCCCAGTTTTATAATTTTAGACTACGCCCCTGTTTGCATTATAGTCGCTATAGCGACTATAGTTTGCATTGCATCTTCGAAAGGTCAGTTTTCTTTCGCGCAGATTATTTTTGGCGTTTGAAGATTGTTCGTTCAGTGCAGTGGTGATAGTTTTTCCAACAGAAAATTCTATAGCTTTCTAGTTGTGTGCATTTTTTGGTGTTGTCCCCTCGCCAAACGGATTACTTTTTGTGACCATTTCGGTAGTTCAACAAGTTTTGTGAAGGATTTCAACAGGAATAGAATAACCCAAACACCATGGACGACGGCCGAGAAGAGGTAAGCGTTCACTTAAATTTTCTCACTCCGCTTGAAGTTCGAAGGTTTGGTTTGCTTACCACCAGCTGACGTCGATTTTTTTTTGTACATTCCTTAATCGGCCTATGATAGACAAGAGAGGGACTGGGAATCTTGAAGCTTGCGTCATTTTATAATCATTATTCATTCCGGTAGGTAGAGGCGGTGAAGGAGACAATCTTCATGTAAATTTCGTCGCCTACTTGAGATCATCATCCCCTCGCTATGATCTCAAAATGTAAATAAATTGCAGAAAAATTAGCTGAAGCGTTTCGTGAACGACAAAAAATGTCTTCTTGGTACCTAGAAGGATTGCAAAATCAGACATGAGCTATATGAGAGCGAGAGAAGCGCTTGTTTTGGTTGTGGGAAGAATATTTTTCGGCGTAAGAAACTGTGTCGTCGTAGGTATCTGCCTATAAAGGCAAAGGCCCTGGCAAATAAAATTCGTAAACATCACCCTCGCTACCGAGCGAAACATTTGATCGATGGTAACGATTAATTTCAAGGGGAAAACATGTCCACTTTTCTGTTGTTGATCGATACAGAGGGGTGCAGTGAAAATCGAGTCCAACCAACTTTTAGCGGATCATTTTCCTGTACCTAATCATTAATCCATCAAGGTCAAGTTCACGACTTTTCCGTGTTTTGAATGATTCATGGCAGTTCAATTTGACAAGGATAACATTATAATCCATTTGGATTTATTCTTGTTTGACTTGTAGCACGGGTCACGTTGAAGTTATAGACTGTTCCAGAAATTATGAGTACACTTAAAGTAAACTGAAGTGATTTTAATATTTTTATTCAATAAAAGACAACAGCGTTCACATTCTTACCTCGTTTACTCCAAATATTTATTTGTCTACGAGTAGTTCCTCATCCACCCGTACCGAACCCGATGCATACCGCTTGTAGTTTTCCTGAATCTTCTGGTCAATTACAGGGTTAAATTTTTCCGCGCCCCCTCAAACGTACACTGTTCCATCTATGTGCACAATATTGTTCGCCTTCGCTCGTGACAAAGACTACATATTTTGATGTTTGACCGCCATAGGGGTAAGAGGGGCATAGTGAGCATCCCGTGTACCAGTTTGGACTTCCGGCCGGAACAAATTGGTTGGTGGTAGGATCAATATCATAATGATATTGAACCTACTACCAGTTGATTTGTTTCATGCCGCTGGAGATCCAGAGCCAACCTGCGGGATGCTCACTATGTCTTACCTGTTCACTATGCCCCTCCTCCCCATATATACATTTTTAAACCCGCGACTGAACAAATAAAAAAAAGATGCAGCCATAATTATTTGAAATACTGTGAACTCTCTACAACTCGACCATCGAGTTATCAAATAACTATCCTATACAAAACCGCTATCACAGTAGCCATGATATTCATTTTTCGAGTTAGTGGATATCGAGTTGTGGAGAGTTGATTCTGCGAGTCGTGTGACTATCTGTCACTAGCAGCACAGATAAACAAACATAACACTCGCAAGTTATTCATCGGACACGCATTTAACGGTAAATTTAAATGTTTTTTAGGTGGTAGTACCACCACCAGTGGCTCGCATATTCAATTGGGTTCTTTAAGGGTATCGAGGTAATGCATATTCGTAATCTGCATTAAAAATGGAACCCAAAACCAAAATTTCATCAATTTTGGTACACTGGAACTATTTTAAATGATAACGATTACATTTGCAAAAATCACCTTATTAGCTCCCCTCGGTGTCACTTTGTATGGGAGCGAGCTGTCAGTTTGTCAGTTTAGTGTCAAACAGTAAACTTATTATTTTGCTTTAAATTTTGATTTAAAAATCGAGATGAAAGTGTGTGGGTTCGAAAAAAATATTGCTGTGCTCAGAAAACGAAGCTCTTTCAGATGATATATAAAAACCGATATATTTTTAAAATTAAAGAACCCAATTCCCTTGCATTTGACGTTCACACACTACCGCCATCTGGTCAGCGTAGTGCCCATCACAGTATACTCGACAGATGGCGGTATTGTTTTAGCGACTTCAATGAGTTATGTCTGTTTGTCTGTGCTAGCAGTGATGGGCAAATATAAAAAAATCAAATCTCATCCATGCACAGTGGTTCCCTTAGCTCAGTCGGTAAAGGGCGCAGCTACAAAGCAAGACAATGCTGGAGGTGGCTGGATTCGATTCCCGGTCCGGTCTAGGAATTTTTCGGGTTGGAAAATTTCTCGACTTCCCTGGGCATTTAGAGTATCATTGAACTTGCCACACAATTATACTAATGCAAAAATGGTACCGGCATCGAATGCTCCCAATTAATAACTGTGGAAGGGCATCTAGATCACTAAGTTGAGAGCACGCAATAAGCTAATATGCAATGAGCAATAAGCTTGAAATGTGAATAAGAAAAAGAATAGTTTTTACATCTGGCGTGGATTTTGTGTTTCGTGCGGAATTTGGTCGATTTGTTATTCGGTCTGTTGTGATGATCTCCAGGTGTACCGATATGGGAGGCTGCGCTGGAAATAAGTAGGTTTTACGTATGGCAATTTTCTTGGATGAGGCTATTCTTGTAAATAAGTAGGTGCGCGCTGAACTTTCTTATAATCGGTCTAAATTCCTCCTCCTGGTCAATCTGAGCATTGAGATCTCCAATAACGGTTTTGAATCATGGCTTGGATAGCTGTCGTCTTATCATTTCAGCTACGCTTAAGAAGTGTTCTTATCGACATCATCGCTTCCTTGGTGAGGGCTGTTCATGTTCATTATGCTGATATTGAAGAAACGACCTTTTATCCTCAACTTACACATTCTGTTGTCGATAGGCCACCACCCAATCACGCACTTTTACATTTTGAAGTATAAAAATGCGTTTTATTTTACATAGTTCAATGTAACAGCCATATATTAGTAGGTATTATGCTTATTGTAAGAACATTGTTTCAGTCTTCCTTACCATAGGTTATTACTGGAACTGTTGACCAGTATTCCTCAATTGGCCTTAGTTCCGGAGTATTGGCCGGATTCATCTCCTTGGGAACCACTGTAACGTCATTTTTGCTGTACCACTGTTTGGTGGAAATTGAGTAGTGGCAACTTGTCAAGTCCGGCTAGAATAGACAATCCACCTCATGGTCCTCCTGAAAAGGCAGTAGTCTCTTCCGAAGGTATTCCTTCTGGTTCATGATCCAAGAAGTAACTAAAGTTTCGCTTTTCAGCCCATAACAATTGCTTGCCGGACAAGGAACTTTTTGGGGAATTTCGTTTTCTTTTTATGCGTAAGGAATCAATGACATCGACACATTTTATTTTCTATCTTTTGGGGTAAGTGGGGCAATATGACCAATGGACAATGTAGCCCCCCGTTTAAAAATCAACCTTTTGAACATATTTTACAAAACATGTGTTGCACGTTTAATGCTTGAAGCCTACTTCTACTATCCATTTCATTTAAGTCTAACAAAATATTTTTCTCTAGTGATATTCGAAAAATGTTAGACTAGCTCAAAACGTCAAAACTGTTATAAGATTTCTGAATCAGAAAATAAGGTCTATCAGTAGTTTTGTATAACTTATCGTTAATATTCCTTCAGCAGCTTTATAAATAGTCATTAATTTTTTATATGACATAATGTGTTTCTAGATTTTAATAAACATTAAAGATTTTCTTAACAAAATATTACTTAAGTCCATTCGAGGCAATATGAGCACCACTGATATTTCAACTTAAATTCTTCAATTTTGCATTATTGCTTTCATAAATGTGACTGTATCATATGAAATCGTGTTTTGAAACAGCTGCTTTGGTAAAAAATCAGTCATTCACAAGACTGTACAGTACTTCTGAAATTTAATTTTTTCTTCAGAAAATAATTGTTTCTGTTAAATTTTTTTTTTACTAAAACTATTCATTGTTGAGCCTTCATAGAGCCTAAAGAAAACATAATATTCTTACCCGTTGTTTACAAGATCGCTCATACCACCCCGATAGGGTGGCTATCCCGAGCAAAGTCTGAGATCAAATTGAAATCTAAATTTGATGTTGTGATGTCGTTGATAATGGTTACTCAGGTTGCTGTCATTTTGGTAAAAATTGAGAGCATCACTTTGAAAACTATTTCTGCTATCAGTGAGAGCAAATTGAAAACTCAATTTGATTGATATTAATTTTTCCTGGTGACAACAAAACAAGTATTCAATTTGATGTTATCCTAAGGCAATGAAAACAAACCCGCAAAAACATATGTTTGAAGAGCAAATGTACAGCAAAATTAAAACAAAATTTAGTAAACTGGAATCAAATTATGATTTCAGTTTGATGTTGATATCAAAACTTGATTTCAATTTGCTGTCATTTTGATGCTGAGCGGCGCCGGTGGTGTAGTGGTAAGCGTGATTACCTGGGTTCAATCCCAGTCGGCGCCGCCGGGATGTTCTGAGGCATAACATCTCTGATCCAAGGGAAGTAAAGCCGTTGGTCCCCGGTTCATGAGTTGATGGGTCGATAGGTAAGGTCCAGGTGTGGGAGCTGCTTCCCTGGCGTCGGTGCATTCGGAACTCTGGAGTCTTTTTTAATTGAACCGTATGTAGCATTTTTTGTCAAGTTGTGTCGGGTAGCATTAAAATGTCAATTTGTTTACGTTTTTCACATACGACCTATTCAAAAAGCACCCCATAATTGTTCGGTAGAAGAGATTTTTAACTCTGGAAGGTTTAAAAATGAGAACATTTATTCTGAACTTGTACAGACGTAGTTTTAATGATAAATAAAATTTGTCAATTTCATTGATTCCTTACGGATAGTCATTTGAATGTTTACCGACTATTTCAGGAATTCAACTCCTTCTTCTTCATATTTTTCATCGCATTTCAAGCTTATTGCTTACCGCATATTAGCTTATTGCGGGTTCTCAACTTAGTGTTTCAGATGCACTTCCACATTTATTAATTGAGAGCTTTTGATGCCTGTACCATTTTTGCATTAGTATAATTGTTTGGATGGGGAAGTCGAGAAATTTTCCAATCTGAAAAATTCCTAGACCGGACCGGGAATCGGTCCCAGCCACCTCCAGTATGGTCTTGCTTTTAGGTGCGCCTTTACCGACTGAGCTAAGCAAGGCCCTGTAATTCATAAACCCAGTAAAAAACACTGACTCCTGTAAAATAACCTAAGTATGTATATTGTATACCCAAGGAAGTCGAGCCAAAATTTCCAACCCGAAAGATTTCCTTGATTGGACCGAAAATCGAACCAACCACCTCCAGCTTGGTCATACCGTGCATTTACTGACTAGACTATCTGAAGTCCCTTGGAAAATAATTCTCCACCGTTCAGAACCATACTTGAAATGCGATAATCGATTTTCTCTTCGCATTACCATAGTTCAGTGAACCAATTTTCCGAAATTATTACAATACAGTGAAGTGAAAGGTTGTATTAGCTAGCAAAAGCAACATCAAACGCACCGAGAAATGTTAATCCAGCCGAGCTATTAACAAAAGAGGAAATCGATGAAGATAATCGATCATCGCACTTAGGCCTTTATGGTTCAGAACGCTAGAAATAGATTTAACGAAGTGTATCCATCAAGTATGTAAGTACCTACAGGATATGCATTTTTTTTGGCGCCTCGCTGCAACAAATCAGTACATACTAAGATTTCGATGAGTTAATGTAGACATCTAAAAACATGATGACATACTAAGTACTGGAAATAAAGCCTCATCACGGTCATCGTCATCACCACTGACACGAAAGGTGCATGTTTGTTAGCACATTATGAAATTGATCAAACATCAGCGTGGTGCAAAAACTGTGTTGCTGCTTGCCACATTCTGGAAGCTCGTGCCCTATCTGGAAGCAGTAATAATCAATGCAGGTAGTAGCAAATCACAAAAGTTGGGACCCCCTTGTTTATTTTGATACCGTAAGGTACTGTAACAAGTTTGTTACATCAAAAAATATTTTCAAAAATTAAATGTTTTAAGCTATAAAACTTGTTACAGAAGCTTACGGTATCAAAATAAAGAAGGGTATCTCAACTTTTTTCGTGTACAAAAATCTGGCAAAAATCGCTGATAGTAGTTACAGTATATACCTACTTCACTCGGAAGAATGGCTAGCGATGTTCACTTTATTTGAATGATGATAGCAACATCCAACAATTATAGAATTCTCCGTATTCATAAAACTTTGAATGTAATTCCCGATAGTAATTTTCAAAATAGTTTCAACATCTTTTAATAGAATTAGTTATGCAACAAAAAACGCCGTTCCTAATAGGTCGCGGCTTTCAAATTCCTCACTACCTTTCTCTCTTTGTATAGTACGAGCATACCATAGTTGAATTTCACCTCCTTCCGTGAGAAAAATTCTAACGAGTGGTAAATTATGCTAAGGTAACACATTCGTCGAGGCGCCTTTGAGGAATTTCCGTATCTTGTACATGCGTGCGGCAGAAGTGCAACAAATAGGGTAGGTGTTCTAGTAATAGTGGTGTACCTATAGCTGCGATATGGAGGTTGTGCCGGAATAGTGAGGAGGACCCGGCTAAGATTATTTTGCATCGGTAGCTGTCCTAAAATAAAGCATATTTGCATATTTCAAACTTAAAATTAGTCCAAACATTACGGAAAATCATTAACTTTCCTTAAGATTTTCACACCTATAGTTGCGGTAGTGTTCCTATAATATTGCAACCCATAAGAAACCAACGCATTCCACTATTATAGGAACCAAAGTTAGCAACTACCACAACTACTGGAACAGTGTTCCTATTAATGGAGGATGAGTTTTCTAAAATTGTATGCAATTTTATTACAGAGTAATATTTTTCTACCAAAATAGAGGTTGAAAGCTATAGATTGACGTATAACAATTGTGTGTACATCGTATATTTATTGTTTAATTAATAAATTGGCTTAGTACCTCCACTACTGGCTCACCCACCCTAGTCAGTCGGGGTTTTCCTATCGGGATATGGCGAAAAAATGTAACAACAACAGCGAAGCTGTCCTGGATCTGGATTTTCCTTTTTGTTAGTTAAAGGCTGGCAAGCAACCTTCGCGGATCCACGCGAACATAAAAAATCAAACAAACGAACGAACTGAGGATTACGATAAAGTCATCATACTGCAGGGAACGTACTCTAATACACAGTTATGTTGATTCTTTACCAGCATCAATTCGTTGTGGACGATGTGAGCAAAATTATCAAGGAAGCAATCGAAACCACCATCGGAGGCAACGCATACCAGCATGACAAGGTGAACAACTGGACCGGGTCGGTGGTGGAAACCTGTCTCAGTGTACTGACCAAACTGCAGAAACCCTACAAATATATCGGTGAGTAGAATCAAGTGCTATGTTGTTTTCTGGTAAAATTGGTAAAGTCATAAACGGTAAGCTTTGTGAAATACGCACAGTTGAAAATATGTTGTATAATTGATTGCGATTGAAGAAAAAATTCCAGAGCTCATTTGCAATTTTACATTCGTTAAAATTTTACTTATAATAAATCTTTTGATTTTGTCTCAGAGCCCAACTTGCATTGAAATTCTATTATTGCACTCTTTGTTTCTAATTATTGCACACCCCTAAAATATGGCTAGATGCATATTAGAATGCAATTTTTCAACAAGAAGAATCCTTCACGAGTTCTGATAGATGATTGAACGTAACTCTCAGGTTTATTGTACTCACGATATGAGTTATTTTATTAATTTAATTAAACCAGTCAACCACGCACGGCTACTGAAAATAACTCATTAATTTCTCATACAACTGAGTAAAAATGAAACTCTCTGAGTGGCCGTGTGGAAGGAAAATATCCAGCTTTCCACGATCTTGGTAATGGGCAATGGTGGCTTTTACGGGTTTAAAAATGCAGCGTTTGCTGTTTTTTTTTTAAATCTAGTTCGTTTATTTGGAAGGCTCAATCGCTTTACGGAGCCGATAGTTATTTCTATGTCTAGTAGGAGTTGGGCCGAATACTCGTGGATTACCCAGGGTTAGAGGGGTAGAATATTGAATGATAGGATCAGGGGAAGAGCTTGGGGTGACGTTTTGTTGTCTGAAAAGAGAGCGGTTGCTGTTGTTTTTGACACTAACCTCCAGTAAGTGTCAAAAACTACTGTAAACGCTGTATTTTAAGACCCGCGTAGACCGCCACTACCGCGCGTGGAAAGTTGGATACGTAGCAGCTGTTTTATATGAACCGTTGCATACCTTTACTACCGGTGGAAGCATAATTGTCCCATGTTACAAAACACAAAAATGAGAAAACTGCAGTTAAAGTTTTAATAGTCTTTTTGCTGTTATCGTAAAATTTCACGATTAAATTTGGTTCTACTTCTAGAAAGTTTGTCAACATTATCCAAAAAAATAAAATGGGGCACTTATTCCGCGAATTTGTTTGACGAGTTGAAAAATGTACGCATATTTGTCCCACTGTGAACGTGTCGTAACTTTTGAAAGCTTCAAATCGGTGGTTGGCAGTGCAAAGACAGTGACTTCTTCTAAGCCAAGTTGAATGTCTCACAGTACACGTTGAACTTATTCAAGCCTCGCCCGTACGTGGTGTTCATGAGAAAAGTGAATTTTCATAAAGGACGTTATGCGCTAGGATACGCAAGCAACATCAACAGTGATACCTCAAATACTGCAAACTGTTTTCCATGAAACAACTCCAGCCGATCGAAAGGATACGTTCTCTACTGAAGCTAACGTACTCTAGCATAGGTCTCATCGTAGAATTGAAGTGGATAGGAAGACCTCTCGGTTGGCAGTGGCATGCATCAGAATAATAGCAATGTAAGGTTAACCGTTTATTTTTAAAATAAATCTCACAATTTTACCCCATAGATTTTCAATGCCAAATTATCGTGTGTTACGAAAAGGTACAAATAGGGTAAGGTGTTGCTAGATAAGTTGATTAGTACATTTAATAATTTATTTGTTTGTAAACAGCAACAGCACTGAGAATGATGGCTCAAATTTTCCTAAAAAAAGTGTTAATGTGCTTACGACGTTATCGAGGTATCATCCAAATAATTTAAAGATTAATTTAAAATTGGAGCAGATATGCGTCCATTTTTACAATGGGACAAAACGGCTTCACATCATTTTTTTCTAGAATAAACAGCGTATTTTAAAATACGTATTGATATATAACGTTAAGCATCATACCCTAAAAAAGTCAAAATGTCACATGGGACAGTTATGCTTTCACCGACAGTTTAGGCGTTATCCCCATAGACAATAATCCAGGTCCGCCGTTTATGTATTGATGTATTGCCTCCGTTTGCTCAGTCGGTAAAGGCGCAGCTGGGTTCGATTCCAGGTCCGGTCTAGGAATTTTTGGGGATGGAATTTGTGGAAGTTATGTTCGATTTAGTGAAAATGCAAAAATCTAGTCAAGTCTTTGTGAACTTTTTAATTGAAAGTATAACTTATAAGTTTTTTTTTATCTTACTGAGATCGTTCTGACTACATTTTTGGATTGGATATGGGAAATGGCCATCAGCGTATACGTATACACAGTTTAAATATGCTGTAAACTAGTGTAAATTATCGCACTAATGCCACGGATACACTTGTGTGACAAACTATGAATATGAGTATTGTTCAACTTTTCTGCGAGGATCTATAGCGTCAACTAGAGCGCCAATTGTGGGGAAACATAATTAGGCTATTCCTTAAGATGCCCGCATTAGATTTGTTCTTCTTTAGAAAACAAAAATGTTCGGAATACGCCCGGTTCAAAACAGATAACTGTTTCTCACGTTGAGTTGAGTTTCTGTAAAAAATTTCAGCAAAATCGGTGATATTTTAATTGAGGCTCAAGCTAATTTTGTGATTTTTCAAGTTAATAATGAAGGGATGTGTAATCTACCTTCCATTGATTCCTTTTGACGCCATAGTCTCTTATTTCAAGAATAATGATTGACTCTCGCACGTTCCATGACATGCTTTCAGTCTGAATAGGGAAAATGGGCCTAAATGTCCCTAATTTGGGCCCACACATAAATTCAGCAATCGACTAAATTTTCAATAGCGACCAGAAATATCCATTAGTACCGTCCCAATGACGCGTTCATCTAGATAAAATTAATAAATAGCATTTTTTTAGCAATGGGTCCAATCTTAGATCCATAGGACAACATTAGAGCCATTTCCCCTATATTGAATCTGACTGACCGTGTTCGATAAGCTATCTGTGGTGATTGGCTTTTTTCACCATATGTGTAATTTTCACCACATTCCTACCCATTGGAAAAAAGTTCAACCAGCAAAGTGATGAAAACTTGGACTATAATTTCCGATATTGGCACAAACTATCAACTAGATAGGAATAGTTCCGCCGTGGTTCAAAAACTCATTAAATGTGAGATTAAAGAAAAACTTTTCCTATTCTTTTTTTTTTCCTGTGCTCGTAAAACAATAATATACGACCTAGCTTACTTCATCCCCTCCCGGGGATGCCCGAATGATTATCGATATAATTGTTTCCTTATCTTCTTCTTCTTGTACGTTTACTTTCCCAACAGTCACCTGTATGATCATGCAGAAAAACGGCGCCGGACTGCACACGGCTAGCTCCTGCTTCTGGAACAACGAAACGGACGGTTCCTGTACGGTACGCTGGGAAAACAAGACGATGTACTGTATCGTGTCGGTGTTCGGGTTGTCCATCTAAGTTTTTTTTAGCACTATATATTCAATGTCGCCTCCGGAATACATTACCGAAAGGAAGCGAAATTCTATTGACTACGCAGGCAGAGAAGCATACTCGTGAGCTCCTGCGTTTATTCTGGCGCATTCGAATCTAGCTGTTGGTAATTCTTTTTTTTTATATTAACAATGCATGAAGGCAGTCATCACTATTTATATTCCAACAAAGAGGATGGATTTTGATGCTTTACTTTATATTATCGTAAATTATTTAATACGTTATCAAAAACCAGTTTTGCGTAAATAAAATTTAGAAATGGGTTCTTTCCCATTCCATTGATTTACCAAATTTAAGTTGAGTATTTTGAGGATTTTTTTTTACAATAATGATAGGTACCTAGATTGTCATATAATTTTCCCGTTATCGTCATGTTATATTATCCTTTCCTAAAAAAGAGAAGTTACAAAATAATGAAATTAAAGGTAGACACATGTTGTAAAATCAGCAGATAAAACAATTGGCCTTGGATATGATCGGTTGATTAACCATAAACTGATGTGAGCGAGAAAAAGAGCATTTGACGTGGATGATGAATCGACGAGCGTAAATATATGAATACTGGGAAGGGCAATGTCGCTGCGCTTGAACAAATTTCTGTTATCGTCAAAACAGTGCAGTGTAGCGGGAAGAGAATGTATGTGCTGATATCGGAATAAAATTTAGGCTGTAGGATTTAACGATTATATTTGGAGTGTCTTTATTGTTTTGTCCGAAAACCAATATTGATAGAAGGGCAGATAATTTTTACATGGAAACCGATGCACTCGACGATGTAGAAAATATGGTGTTCTTCTACACAGAATAAAAAGTTGTTGAATATTACATCCAAACTGCTGCAATCAATCAATCGGTTATGTAATATAACGTTGTACGATGTACATCGATTTGGCGAACAAAATTACATCCATTGATGTAATATTGTATCTGCTTTTTGCTAAATTACATCATTATTTCATACATCAGCTTGAATTACATTGATCGATATTACATTTTTTTACTGTGTAGTTATCGCAAGGGTCTGCTAACAAATTACGTAGCGATAAAAATCTAGTTTTATCATCAACACCCTCTCCCCTCGGTGTAACGCGTAACTATGTTTTTTTCAAGCAATAGAATTAGTTGCTCTCTATTTGTTGTAGCGCAGCAACTAAGGAGTAGTAATTTCGTATTTCTAGCGTTCAGAATCATATGAGCCTAACTGCAATGATCGATTTTGTCTTCGCATTACCGCAGTTCAGGGAACCAATTTTCCAAAAATATCACAATGCAATGTTGTATTAGCAAACAAAAACATCATCAAACGCACCGAGACATGTTAATCCAGCCGAGTTAATAACAAAAGAGAAAATCGATGATGAGAATCGATCATCGTAGTTAGGCCCTTATGAGTCTGAACGCTAGATTTGTATATTTTGTGGAAGCTGACATTTGTGCTTTTGAAGTTTCAAGCTAAGGCTTCCTCTTAGAGTATCACCTTAAATCAAAATATTATTAATAAACATGGAATTTATATACATAGCACACGGTATACTACCCAACCGCCCAATTTGAATTTAATATCAAGCAAAGATGGGACTGTTATGTTTTTATGGGCAGTATAACAGCTTTTATTTGCGATGAAGTTGGTAACACAGTATTATAAAACACCACATATAAAAAGACAAATCTAAGGATAATTAGGAACCACATTAAACAAGTTAAAGAAATCTAGTGCATTGAGGTCATTTTTTGCCTGGAAACAATAGGGGAATTTACGTATTCTCGTCAATCTAAGCAGCGTCTGCACTTCTACTAGCATTTTCTCAGCGTCACGCACATATATGATGTGTCTGTTTGTTTACATTCATCTGCTGCTTGCTTCTCTATCCATTCCAATCGACAGAATTTTTCAAAACGTTTTGAAAGCGTTTTTACAACGCTCCAAACTTCTCAGGTGAGTGTGACTATTGTCGGCAGCCTCTTTTTCTTCGGCAACCTTCCCATTAGAACTGCGTGTTAACCAGCTGTTCTATTATCGGCAACTCGAAATCAACCCCATTTTGTAGTGCGTATGCTTTATTTGAAGAAAAATGTAGCATTACTGGATTGCTCGATCGTTCAAATCCAGAACAACATGTGAAAAGGGCATACAAGCTTTTTGTAAACAAACCTTTGTAGGCCCTTTTCTCACCAACCGAGGGTCGCCCACGCAAACCAGCAATATCATCGGGAAGGGGAAAGTGTCCCCTACCCGGTGATGTTAAAGGTTTGCGTTGGTGTCATATGGGTGGCGAGAAAAGGGCATAAGAAGGTTTGTTTACAAAAAGCTTGTATGCCCTTTTCACATGTTGTTCTGGAAATATAATCAGATTGAAGCTGAAAGGCTAAACAATCGTTTGGACACAATCAGGGAAGTGCGTTGATGGGAAAACATAGTGAAATTAACGTTTAAATTTTGGTTGCCGAAAACAGTCAATGGGTGCCGAAGCCAACATTTACCCTATGTAATTTTTTTCTAATGCATTAGGAAGGTTAAAGCACATTCCTGAAGATATATTTATAATTTTTTTTTAAGATACTACACAAAAAACAAGGTTCTGATGTCCTGATCCGTTTGAAAATTTAGTCGTTAGTGATAAAAACCACACAGCAGATTGGTGGTTGTAGAGCGGCCGACAGTAAACCCATGTTGATCAGCACTCAAATACTGCTTGTAAATGGAACAGCAACGGTTCCATAATCACTAGCTCGAATAGCTTCGAGACGGCACTTAACGATATAATTCCTCGATAGTTAGCCAAAGCTCGTTTCCTTCCCTTTTTGTGGACGGAAAACATGTACGCAAATTTCCAACAGGATAGAAATATGCCACTGGAGAGAGACATGTGGTACAGACGATGAAGCGGAATTAATAAGCTAGCAATATGTCTCTTCAAAAATACAGATGGAACTCCATCAGGTCCAGGATTGAAGGATGACTTGAGCAGAGTCGCAGCTTTGGAAATCATCTCAGCATTAACATCAATTCCACCCAGCGTTTGATATGGTAATATGGTCGTCAGTTAGTATTTCATTAGTGAATATACTGGCAAACTTGTCGGAAAAAGGCGGCATATATCCTGAGCGGTGGCAGCCCCCCTTATTCTGCGAGTCACATGACTCTCTCTCACCGGTGAGGTGACAATTGTCACCTCGTGTGAGGTGACTCTCCATGCAAATCAAATGGAGAGTCACCTCACACTTTTTTTTTTTTTCGCCACGAGCTGTCTTCGGGCGCGGACGCATTTGCATTTTGGTCCGCAAGTAATTTGTATATATATATATATATTTTTTTTTTACACTTCGACAACGACGCGTGTGGGTCTCGCTGGCCATTTGTACCTTATATTATCGCGTCGAATATTTAAAACATAAGCAGTTATGCCGTGCGGTGTAATATCATGCAGCATCAACGACGACCGCTTTCTATGGAAGTGCGAATTTTGCAACAAAAAATACCATGCTGCCTGTGTCGGAGTACAGCGACAACGGGAGCATTTCATCACGGCATTCATGGTGCCTATGTGTGCTGACTGCCAGCACATTTTACGGAAGGAAGCCGACGTGAGGAAGCTGCTTCATCAACAGGAGCAACTTGTGGAAGCAATCCACTCTCAAACGGACGCGAACCACCGCATTGCTGCTGACCTAAAAAAATTCTGCTTAGTATCAGAATTATTCGACAGCATTGAGCACCTGCTAAATGACGTAAAAGAAACGTTGGCAGTAATAAATAAAAACAATAATAACATGTGCAGCGCGGTCGGCCAGCATATGAAAACGTGTGATTCACAAGCGCACGCGACAATAACCGGCATCAACGAATCAAATTCGTTGATGTCACAAAAAATTACAAAATTACTTGACGAACGGCTATCAAGCTTATCTAATGACATGGCACTTTCAATAAAAGGGGCCGAATCATCACCTCATCATCATCATCCAGAGCCGAAACTTCTGGAAATTCTTGAGGAAGTGAAATTTGTATCTGGGGCTGTTTCTAGTCTTCAGATAAATGCTGCAGAACCTCATCAGAAGACCTTGGAGGAAGAGTTAGCTGAAAGTCCTCCAGTACACAAAAATACAATATCTCCAAAAACTGACCATTCATCTCCTGGATGGCGGTTTTTAGGCAACAAATGGCACTGGAAGCAGGACTGGTCTAAATTTGACGCAAAACAACGGACTCGCAGGTTGCAGGAAAAAGCTGCTGAAAAATCCAAACGCAGCAGAAAACGACGAAAACAACAACAAATCCACACCAGCAGTACCAAAAACATCATCCAAGGAAATGAATACAGCCGCGCCAAGGGATCGGACAAGCAACTACTGGCCACAGCGAAAGTACAATTTGCTGGTCCGCCATTGACCACCGACCACCCAATTGCAGCCCTCTCGGTCCCAAAATTCATCAACTTCAGGAAGGGTGAAACCATCAACCAATACCGGACAGAAAAGCAGGTACAACACAACAACAAGACTGAAACGCCGTCATCATTGCAATCAAATACAAATACATCAAATCAAACATCTGGATGGTCACTCGACCCTATGCGCCCACCCATCGTAAGCTTGACGCAGCAATCAGCTGATGGGGACGGGCGTTTCCTGAAAGCACGACTACGGGACACAAAAATAATGTACATCGTTCGCCTTTATTTGGCATATATGCATGACAAGGAGCCATCGTTTTGCCATGAAGGAATGACCACTACTAGCATCAAAATTAATTTGGCATCCGAAGGACTACCGACTTCAGCGGAGGAACTTCGGAAAATCTTTTTCGAGGTGCATGAAGAACATGGTGTACCAAAACAGGCGGCATCTGACGATTTGGAATCCTATCGGCGTCATCTTAACAACCAGAGGATCCAACACCTGCAGCGTATAAGGGAAAGCGCCGACAAATTTCACAACCCGAATTTTCGGAAGCAATGACTCCTTTCGACGAGAAAGAGGTAAATAATAATACCAATGAAAATATTTTATCAACCGACGTACTTCCAAAAATCTCTTCACATAAACAGAATGCGACTGAAATTTTGATTTACTGTCAAAATTTCAATCGCATGAAAAGCCCAGCTAAAATGAAGGAAATCTATCAAAATTTATTATGCTCATCCTTCTCGGTCATTCTGGCAACTGAAACAAGCTGGGACGAAAGCGTGAAAAGTGAAGAAATCTTTGGAAATGCTTTTAATGTATTCAGAGACGACAGAAATTTTCATGCAACTCAGAAGAAGTCAGGCGGTGGAGTCCTTATAGCTCTTTCGGCCAATTTTAACTCAGAAATTATCTTTACACCAAAATTTACAGAATTTGAGCATATTTGGGTGAAATCACACATTGCCGGTGAAACGCACGTGTTCGCCTCAGTGTATTTTCCACCAGACCATGCTCATAAAAGCACTTATGAAGCCTTCTTCCAAAGTGCTGAACAAATTCTATCTGAGCTTCCTCCTGAGGTTAAAGTTCACATCTATGGAGACTTTAATCAACGCCATGCTGACTTCATTCTGGACTCTGAAAATGAATGTATCTTACTCCCAGTCGTTGGGGATAATGAAACATTGCAGTTCATTTTTGACAAAACTGCTAATTTAGGACTGAACCAAATTAACCACATCAAAAATCAACAAAATTGCTATTTGGACTTTTTACTAACGAATATTTATGAAGATTTCTGTGTGACCGAATCATTAAACCCATTGTGGAAAAACGAAGCGTTTCACACAGCAATTGAATATTCTTTATTTGTACACGAATACCAAAGACCCAACGACTGCGAATACGAGGAAGTCTTTGAATACAAATTAGCAGACTACGAAAAAATCAAACATAAATTAAACAGCGTCAATTGGCAAATAATTCCAAGGAATGAAGGAAATGTCGAAACTGCTGTAGACATCTTCTACCAAATTTTATCAGGAATAATTTTGGAAGAAATACCTTTGAAGAAAAAAAGACGCTACAGAAGCACAAAAAATCCAGTCTGGTATAACAGACAAATAAAAAACTTAAAAAATCGAAAACAGAAAGCACATAAACATTACAAAAAACACAATAATAGTGAAAATTTGGCTATCTATTTGGACTTATGCGATCAACTAGATTTAGCCATCAGTAATGCATTTGAAGAATTTAATTCAAAAACTGAACTTGAAATAAAGTCCTGCCCAAAGAACTTCTTTAATTACGTAAAAACCAAATTAAAATCTGACAATTTTCCATCAATAATGCATCTTGACGAACGTGTCGGGGATAGCTCGGAAAAAAATTGTAAGCTTTTTGCAATTTTTTTTCAAGAAATCTATACGACATTTTCCGATGAAGATCGCGACCGCGATTATTTTGCATTTCATCCAGAATTTTCAAGGGACATTGGCGTCAATCAACTTCAAGTGCAGGATATTTTGCAGGCTTTAAAGAATTTAGACGCCTCAAAAGGTCCTGGACCTGACGGAATTCCTCCAGTATTTTTAAAAAGTCTAGCAATGGAACTCACTGCTCCATTGTTTTGGCTTTTTAATATGTCACTGGAATCCGGAACCTTCCCAAAAATATGGAAAAGCTCATTTTTAGTACCTATTTTTAAATCTGGCCGAAAATCTGACGTACGTAATTATCGTGGAATAGCCATTATCTCTTGCATTCCAAAGCTTTTCGAGGCAATTGTAAATGAAAAATTATTTCTTCAAACCAAAAATAGAATTACTGACATGCAACACGGCTTCTTTAAAGGACGTTCGACCTCGACAAATTTACTTGAATTTATAGACTATTCATTAAATGCAATGGATAATGGAAACCACGTAGAAGCTCTCTATACAGACTTTAGCAAGGCATTTGACCGAATTGACATACCAATGCTTCTTTTCAAATTGAAAGAAATTGGAATTGAGCCAGGACTCCTGAAATGGCTTGAATCATATTTAACTAACCGCCAACAAATAATTAAATTCAACGGAAAGAAATCGACCCCAATTCAAGTCACCTCAGGAGTCCCGCAAGGCTCTCATCTTGGACCTCTTCTTTTTATTCTGTACGTAAACGACATTTCCTTCATTCTCAAAAAAATAAAATTGCTAATCTATGCCGACGACATGAAGCTCTTTTTGGAAATAAAAAATGATGAAGACATCAATATATTCCAGAGTGAAATACACATATTCTACACATGGTGTAAAAAAAGCCTATTAGAACTGAATGTAAAAAAATGCAACTTAATATCATTTAGCAGAAAAAGAACACCATCAAACATTTCAATTGCATTAGGAAATCAGAATGTAGAAAAATGTGAAAGAGTCAGGGATTTAGGGATTATCTTAGACTCCAAACTAACTTTCATAGACCATTACAATACAATTATTCACAGGGCAAATAACATGCTAGGCTTTATCAAGCGCTTTTGCTATAACTTTCAGGACCCATACACAATTAAAACACTATATATTGCCTATGTGAGGTCAATACTGGAATATTGCAGCATTGTATGGTCTCCATTTTCAATCACGCACGAAGAAAGATTAGAATCAGTACAAAAGCAATTTCTATTATATGCCCTTCGTAAATTAGGTTGGACATCATTTCCTCTTCCATCATATGAAGCACGCTGCATGCTTATAAACATACAAACATTAAAAGAGCGTCGTGAATATGCAATGGTTTCGTTTGTAAACGATATCGTTTCGCAGCGCATTAACTCAGCAGAACTTTTATCAAAATTAAATTTTTATGTACCTACTCGACAACTCAGAAATCGAAATTTATTTGCCGTAACCCATCATCGCACAAATTATGCAAAATTTGGGCCATTAAATCGCATGATGGCGTCTTACAATCAATACTGCGAAACCATTGACTTTTCAATGTCTCGGCATAAACTAAAACAATATTTTAACTCCATACGGAATCATAACTCGTAGGAAGTAAAAATATAATAGCTGACAATATATTTTTTAATATTCTTAAGAAAAACAAATTTGTATATGTAATTGTACTAGTCTACATCGGTTGATGAAATAAATAAATAAATAAATAAATAAATAAATTGTCACCTCACCGGTGAGAGAGAGTCACGTGACTCGCAGAATAGGGGGGAGCAACTTCTCCGTTGAATTCCATAGACGATGGGAGGCTGGACTCCCTGCGTTGCTCGTTCACGTCGTTCCAAAAGGATTTCGGTTGTAGCATAAGTTTGCGCTTGGTGCCTCTTTGGAAACTTGAAAAGCATTCACGACTCGCTGGCCTCACTGACTTCAGCCTCACATAATGAAGTTTCAGAGGAAGCGTGCGATACTTCGTAAATTTTCTTCTTCTTCTTTTCCTTTATTTAACGTCGGTCTCTGTTCCACAATCTAGTGCCAATCACCGACGGACATCGATTGCCATCCATTGACGACAATCGAATGTGCAGGAAGGCAGCTTCCACACCTGCGTAATCGCACCCATTCAAACACACATGGGCCGGGACGTAAATCTTCTCAATGATGCTTTCTTGATTGACTTCAACCTACGTATACCGACAAACCGACATTCTGGCTTATGCCCGAAAATCGTTAACGGCCGATTTAAATGTGTAGTGATCCGAACTGTCAAAACCATAGGATATTTTTATCTAGATAAAAATAATTTCTCCAGAATAGATCAGACACGAACCCATTCATAACTTTTGCAAGCGGGTTCATGGGTTAGCTAAATATTTCCCGCGAACACGGAGCCAGATGTCAGTAGTGTGCTTTGGTCAGAAATGTTATTGTTTTTACTATGGTCATTCATGTCGGTTTGTCGGTGCTACGTAGCTCTCTCGTCTGCCAAGGAGCGTGAGACACTTTGTGGTGAGTTCTTTTCGGGACGTGTCTGTCAATGACATATGCCAAGATATGTGAAAAGGTTTGCGCTGCAGCCTCAACTTCATCAGGATCAAGGATGTTCTCCCAACCCAGGCTAGACAATCAGGGTTATTCTGCGTGGCGAATGAGGTGAGACGACAATTGTCACCTCGCAGTCACATGACTCTTCTCACTCGATTCCGAAAGTTGACTCGGGTGACGTGAGAGGTTCATTCTTAGGTGAGTTGCAAAGTGACTCGGTGTTCATTCGCCGAAATGTCAGTTTGCTTTGTTTTTCGAAAAGGGCCTACACAGTTTTTGTAGGTTCATTTATCAGTTTAATCGCAGGTTTTTATTTTTTACTATAAACATGCGTTTCGAGTCGTATTCCATGTCAAACAAGGTAGATTAAAATATTTTATTTTTTTCTTAAACATAATCCGCGTTCACATGTTCGAAATCATGCATAAAAATATCATTAAAATGAATTGAAAATTTTCGGTCTGTGCTAGACCCTTTCAGTTTTTACTGTTTGTTGTTTTCGATTGCGAGCGAAGATTTTTTTTCCGATCGAGTTTTTTTTTAGTTATTAATACACTGGAACCTCCATTTACGAACCAAACCGGCGCGGTGGTTCGTAAATCGAACCAGACGTAACAAAAACTCATTACGTGGGATTTATTTCATAACAAAGTTTTATGAAAATATTATCAAATACCCCACAATATGGGTATTTTTGGTATCGGGGAGACGTGCACGGACCGGACATCGATGTCTGGGGCCGTTTTGAAATTTAAGATGGCGGCTTCCGGTTAAGGAAATACTTCCAAATCACTCACAATATTGGGTATTTTTTTAAATCTTGGTGACGTGTAGGGACCGGAAAACCATGTCTGAAGCCTTTTTCAAGTTCAAGTAAGGACCGTAAATCGATGTCTGAGGCCTTTTTGAAATTCAATATGGTGATTTCCGGTTAGAGAAAAACTGCCAAAATATCCACAATATGGGTATTTTTGGAATCTTGGCGACGTGTAGGGATCGGAAATAGATGTCTGACACCATTTTAACACGGAGACCAAATTCGTTAAGTTAAGATAACAATCCTAATAGTTACTTTCACATGGAAAAATATTGTTGTTTGAAAGAAACCTATAGTTATTCCAACATTAATTTGACCGTCAACTCAATCATATCTACCTAATAGATTCAACTGTTCATCTTATACTTAATTCAACTATAATTTGATCAATTATAACAACCGTCAAATGTAATTTATTTATATAATTTGGTTTCAAGTGATCATCATAAATCCACATACTTTTAACTTGTGATGCGTAGAGCAGGCCATAAGATAGCTGGCTCTCACGCAGATGAACACGGTTCAAATCTAAGTTGAATGTTCTTGTTCACTTTTTTATGATTTTGCAGTTGTGTTTTTGAGATCGATAAAGAAGCAAAACAAACTTTATTTAATATGTCGATAATGAAGAGCAGTTCGTTTAATGAACATTGTAAAATTTTGCTTTTCTAACAATAGTTTTCTTGAATCAACTAACGCATAGTTATATTTTGAAGTTTGGCGTTTGTTCATCTACTGAAAAATATAGTTGAGCCAACCGAGGAGCCAACTATGGACTATAGTTGTTGCCCTCTATATATAGTCAAATCAACTATAGTCTAAAACAATTGAACAATATAGTTATTTTGACCGGAAAAGTAATTGCGTCTGCTATAATTTGTTCTCCGTGAAATTCAATATGCCAGCTTCCGGTTCGATAAAAGCTGGGAAATACTGCCAAATTACCCATAATATGGGTATTTTTAGAGTCGGGGTGACGTGTAAGGACCGGACATCGATATACGAGGCCGTTTTGAAATTCAAGATGGCGGCTTCCAGTTAGAGAAAAACTTGGAAATTCTGTCAAATTCCTCTCAATTTGGGTATTTTTGGAATCAGCGACGTGTAGGGACTTGAAACCCATGTTTGACACCATTTTGAAATTCAATATACCAGCCTTCGGTTAAAGAAAAACTTGGAAATACTGCAAAATTACCCACAATATGGGTATTTTTGGAGTCTAGGGAGTGTAGGGACCGGACATCGATGTCTGACGCCTTTTTGAAATTCAATATGGCGGCTTTTGTTAAATATCCCACAATATTGGTACTTTTGGAGTAGGGGTGACGTGTAAGGGCCGGAAATCGATGTCTGGCCATTTTTAAATTCAAGATGGTGGCTTCCGGTTGGAGAAAAACTAAAAAAATATTGAAGTAATGAAGTAATGAAATTGGGTTGTTAGCGGAATGCTTAAATAAAACAGCAAAAAAAGGTTATCTTCCATTTAATTCCACTTAATTAATTTTGGTATCCATGACGGATACGTATTTCGACTACAATGTGCAGTCTTCATCAGTGTCATTCCCACTAAAGAACTATTCAAAATCTAGCCCCCTTAAGTACTCATCCCCTAGGTATAAAACTACAATGTGTTGAATCGGAACCTACCTAACTAATTAAAACCAAAGATTTAAGTAAACTAAACGAGAAAAATCTATTCAACTCTCTAATAAGGAAAATCCCAAAGGCTTGGTAGCCATCATAATGAAGTAATGAAATTGGGTTGTTAGCGGAATGCTTAAATAAAACAGCAAAAAATGGTTATCTTCCATTTAATTCCACTTAATTAATTTTGGTATCCATGACACATTGTAGTTTCATTTTTATACCTGTGATCTTGACTTTTATACCTAGGGGATGAGTACTTAAAGGGCTAGATTTTGAATAGTTCTTTAGTGGGAATGACACTGATGAAGACTGCACATTGTAGTCGAAATACCTATCTGTCATGGATACCAAAATTAATTAAGTGGAATTAAATGGAAGATAACCTTTTTTTGCTGTTTTATTTTAAAAAATATGTCAAATACCTCTCAATATGGGTATTTTCGTAATCTTGGTGAAGTGTAAGGACTGGAAACCCATGTCTTACACCATTTTGAATTCAATATGCCAGCTTCCGGTTAGAGAATAGCTGGGAAGTACTACCAAATTACCCACAATATGAGTATTTTTGGAGTCTTGATGACGTGTAGGGACCGGAAATAGATGTATGAGACCGTTTTGAAATTCAAGGTGGCCGCTTCCAGCTAGAGAAAAACTTGGAAAATCTGTCAAATACCTCACAATATTGGTATGTTTAGAGTCGGGGTGACGTGTAAGAACCGGACATCGATGTCTGGATGTCTGAGGCCATTTTAAAATTTAATATGGCATCTTCCGGTTAGAGAAAAACTAGGAAATTCTGTCATATTCCTCTCAATATGGGTATTTTTGGAATCATGGTAACGTGTAGAGACTTGAAACCCGTGTCTGACACCATTTTGAATTCAATATGGCGGCTTCCAGTTGGAGAAAAACTGGGAAATACTGTAAAATTATCCACAATATGGGTATTCTTGGAATCAAGGTGACGTGTAGGGACCGGAAACCCATGTCTGACGCCATATTAATTACATATGGCGACTTCCGGTTAGAGAAAAACTGGGATATACTGCCTAATTAGCAACAATATGGAATCTTGGTAACGTGTAGGGACCGGACATCGATGTCTAAGGCCGTTTTTAAATTCAATATGGCGGCTTCCGGTTGGAGAAAACTTGGAAATTCTGTCAAATACCCCTTACTATGGGTATTTTTTTGAAACGGGGTGCCGTATATCGACCGGAAACCCAAGCCCGGCGCCATTTTGATATCCAAGATGGTGGCTTCCGGTTAAATAAAAACTGGGATATTCTGTCAAATACACCGCCTAATGAGTATTTCAGGAATCTTGGTGACGTGTTGGGACCGGAAATCGATGTCTCACGCCTTTTTTGAAATTCCAGTTACAGACAAATTGAAAAATACTATCCCCTCAATAAGGGTATTTTTGCTTGTGGTGATGTGTAGAGACATTTTGAATTCTGTCCAATTGAGGGGTAAATATGGGTATTTTTGGAATCGGAGTGACGTGTAAGGACGGAAAGCCCATCTGTATTTTTTTCTATTTTTCTGTATTCGGAAGCCACCATATTGGATTTCAAAAAGGCGTCAGACATTGCTTTCCGGGCTCTATACGTCACCTCGATTCCAAAAATACCCATATTGTGGTGTATTTGACAGTGTTTCCAAGTGTTTCTTCTACCGGAACCCACCATCATGGATTTCAACATAGCCTCAGACATGAATTTCCGGTCTCTACACATCAACGATTCCAAAAATAATCATATTGAGGGATATTTGACAGTATTTTTATATTTTCCTCTACCTGTAAACTGCCATTTGGATTTCAAAAAGGCGTCGGATATGGACCCTACACGTCACCCCGATTCCCATTCCAATATCCATATTGTAGAGTATTTGACAGAATTTTCAGGGTTTTCTCCAACCGGAAGCTGCCATCTTGAATTTCAAAACGGACTCAGACATCGATTTCGGGTTCTCACACGTCTGCCGAACTCCAAAAATACCTATATAGTAGTGACAGAATTTCCAAGTTTTATAGTTCACCAACTGGAAGCCGCCATTTTGAATGTCAGAAAGACATCAGCCATGGTTTTCCGGTCCCTACACGTCACCCGGATTCCAAAAATACCCACATTGAGGGGTATTTAACAGAATTTACAAGTTTTTATCCAACCGGAAGCTGCCACCTTGAATTTCAAAGAGGCGTCAGGCATCTATTTCCGGTACAACACGTCATCAAAATTCCAAAAATACCAGTATTGTGGGTAATTTTACAGTATTTCCGAGTTTTTCTCTTACCGGAAGCCGCCATATTGAATTTCAGAAAGACGTCAGATGTGGTTTTTCGGTCCCCACACGTCACCCCGACTCCAAAAATGCTAATATTGTGGGTTTATTTGGCAGTATTTCCCAGTTTTTCTCTAGCCGGAAGTCGCCATATTGAATTCAAAATGTTGTCAGACATAGGTCACTACACGGCACCCCAATTCCAAAAATACCCATATTGAGGGGTATTTGACAGAATTTCCAAATCTTTCCAACCGGAAGCCGCCATATTGAATTTCAAAATGGCCTCAGACATCGATTTTCGAACCCTACACGTCACTCCGATTCCAAAAATACCCATATTGAGGAAGCCGTAGAAACAAAAAAAAATTGATTGAAACAAATTTAGAAGTAATAAATTACCGAAAACCGCAACCATCGCTTATATAACTCTAAGGTTTTCCATCCAGTCGACTGCAGCGGAGGTTACGACTCTTGTCACTTAAAATCGTCACTTCAGTACGACTTTTGTCACCGAAATACGGCTGTGAGAATAAGGTGAGAGTTCACCGGGTTCATCCCAAGTGACTTTTCTCACCTCACTCGCCAGCTGGAATCGGGTGACACGAGTGACTCGAGTCACCTCACCTCATTCGCCACGCAGAATAACCCTGAATACATCGATGGTCAACTTTACGGAAATTTTAAGAAACTGCAGCAGGGTAATCGAAATCACGCACGAGTTTGTCCTCAACAATGACAATTAGAGGAGGGTGATATGGAACTAGCTTAGTTAGTGCACAAGGAACCGAGAAAATTAATGGAACCCTGTACTGAGTGCTCCCGAAGCAGAGGTCCAAACTACGATTATTTTCGTCAACTACATGGTTACATTATTACCAACCGGTGGAAACTAACGATTTTAAATTAGCTCACTACTTGACTATCCTATTGGTCCCAAGCAAATCGATTAACGTACCCCATTCTAGTTCAAATTCTAGTACTACACTATGTTTGTTTTGATTCGCTATGACAGTTTGACAGATAAAATGAGGGGTTCGTGGATTTTCCTATGTTTCGAGGGGTGCATCGATTAGCTTGGGACCGAAGAGAGTACCAGAGCTGAGCCAAAAAGATGAGCACGTTTCTTGCACACTTAAACAGAGACCCTGAGTTCGGTAAAAAAAATTACCGTCTTAGATCGGTAATGCTAAAAATTACAGATGTTTCGGTATTTTCTAGCTTTATTGCTGAAAACTGTAAATGAAATGACCGAATTTCGGTAATTTCATTTTAATTTACCGAAAACGGTAAACATTTTTACCGGCAGGTCTGTAAATCAGCCTCATCACTGACTTCGGTGAAATATTTTACTGAAGTTTCAGTAACCAAAGCGTTCCATTACTGAGTTCGGTAATGGTCTAGGTAAACGTAAAATCCACCATATTGTTATTTTCGATCGACTTTAAAAGCGTTCGCGCTTGTGAAAAATAAAAAGGTGAAATTATGGAGGCTGTTATTCAACACCAAAATGAGTGAATCGTAGATATTTTCCGTAAATAATTAATTTTCGTTATCTAAATAAATACCGATTACAGATGGCCGATGTTGTTGCTTGTTTTTTTCTGTCGGTCCAAGTTCCATTCCCGTTGACGACGATCTGAAAACAGCATTTGGAATATTCTTCCAAAGCTTCCTTGTTTTCAGTGTAGCGCCGAATCCTTCCGACAAAAACTTGGTTTTGTTCATTGGTGGTGCAATTTGCAACACTAACTTATTGATCACGACAATAGCCAAATTCAGTGTTCACTCGGCTGTCGACAAAAGCAGGCCACTCTCGATGTGTGCTACGCGATCGTCTGTTTACTCGGCAGCAACCATTGTGTGGTCCTCCTCATTGTTCTTCATCAGCAGTTCTTTCGGTCGATGCGTCGTCGACTTTGGAAATCAACCGTTTCGTGATGAGTGTGTGAGTGCTGACCACGTTTTGCGTCCATTGCTGCAATGGACGCGCTCTGACCCTCGTTGGCGTACAACAATTTGCCATACAATGAAATTACTGGAAGCGGCTCCAGTTCTGATGGAGGAGGCTTTTTGGATAGCGGAAGATAAAGTGTTTATTGTGTTGTACCTTTTGACTATAGCTTTAAGATGTATTGTATAGTGACCATGAATCCTCGGCTCTGTTAAGTTAATTCGGTTGAGCCTTATCAAATAAATTACTATACAAAAAAAAAAAAAAAATAGCCAAATTTTTGCATGGGTTGCAGTGAACGCCACCTTGAAACAATATTAAAGAAAATCACAGTTGAGTCGGTTACCTTTTTAAAAAATTACAAATCTCTCGGTAATTTTCGATTTGCATATCGTCCTCACAATTACAGATCTCCGGTAAAGTCGACTACAAATCAAGCAATGCACATCGGTAAACGTTACCGATCGTTCGGTAAATTTGACAGCTAATTTTGCTGATCCAGTTTACAGATTTTTCGGTAATGTTCTCGATTACCGAAAACATTACCGACCGTTCAGCTGTTGAGAATTCGGTAAATAAATTACCGAAGTCGGTGATTTTTTCTAAGTGTGTGGGGACCTTCTGGTCTTATACCTTGTACAGACATACAAAGTACATTGTTGTACCAACAATCAATACGAAACTAACGATTTTAAATTGGCTCACCACTTTAGTAGCCTATTGGTCCCAAGCAAACGATTAACGTACCCTATTCTAGTTGAAATTCTATTACTACACTATGTTTGTTTTGATTCGCTATGAAAGTTGGACAGATAACATCAGGGGTGTGTGGATTCATGCAGAACATGCAGGGGTGAGAGAAATAGCTTGGGACTGCTTGGGACCGTTGTTCTGGTACTGAGTGAGCCAAAAATAATAATGATTTTCTTCGGGACCCAGTGGTCTTAGAGTTACCTCTATGGTTGTACTACCGTTGTATTTCTTTAAGCTAGTACCTCAAATTGTACCTTTTGAGGTACTCGATTAAAGGAGTACAACGGTACTGCTTTGTATGTCTGTCAATGGTATTAGAGCTACCTCTATGGTATTACCACCGACAAACCGACATGAAACTTAAACTTAACTCTTGATCGAGAATCCATAACGGCGGATTCAAATGTGCAGTGATCCCATCTGTCAAAAAACATAGAAATTTGTTGTCTTTTTTAATTTTTTTTAATTTTTTCATTTTTTATTTTTTTTTGGGTATCAAGCTGGAGCTGCGTGACAGCTTAGTTTTCAAGACTTGACCCATTTGAATAAATTTTGCTTCTATCTTTGACAATACAGCAGAAGGACTAGCCTATGTATGTTGGCCGCTTGAACACTGAATTCCGTGTGTATTGTTTCAAGATAGTTATGGAAAAAATGCTGTGACGTGTGCGCGTAGATACATCCGCGTAGTAAACCGATTGAATAAGTAAATCCGTTTCGAACGAAATATCTAAATTATGTAAGATAGGAAAACAGCGCGCATACCGAAAGCCGTGCGAGACAACCGAAGCAAGAAAAAAAGAGGCTTATTATCATTTGAAGAGTGCCACCAAAACAAATAGATATTCTACTTATTTTACTATTGAGCTTTGTTTCAATTAAATTATTTTACCGCACGTATCAATCATTTCAAAATTTCGTGACCGTACCGAACAAATTCTAAACTACATAAGCTTAAAATACTTTTGGCAAGCTTTACCGAATTGCGAATCACTTCCGCGTAAGCTCCGTAGACGTAGGCGCGTTGAATCCGAAAGCCACGAAAAGTTAAACATGCATCGATGCGTCAATACCACATAAGAAAAGATCGATCTTACAGTCACGTAGGGTTTAGTTCATAGATTAACACTGACTGCTTTTTACAAATGTAAGTACTTGAACACTAAGAAATAAGTTAACTCAAATGCTTTAACCGCATATATCAGAGATTTCGCGTATTGAGAAAATAATATAGTTATCGAGTAAAATAAACTCGGGAAAACCAAGGTTGCAAATACTCATTTAAGCTAAAATAATGTTTTTCGGAATAATAAAACCAAAAGATGGTATGATGGCATGTTTTACTTGTAACATACAAGAAGAGATTACAAAGTATGCGTTTAAAACATAAAACCTGTAAATTTTGCTTTCTATGAGTCACAATCAGCGATTTTCTGATCGCTGAGTGAGTGAGTGAGTGAGTGGGTGAGTGTGTGAAAAATCGCTGATTGTGACTCTCATGAAGTGAAGTAAACAGGTTTAATATGTCAAACACATTCTTTGCAACCTCTTCTTGTATCCTACCAATTCAAAATATGATCATGGCATCTAATTATTTCATAATTAAAAAAAAACATTGTTTTAGCTGAAATGAGAATTTGCAACCTTGGGGAAAACAATACCTACAAAAGATGAAAAGTTATCAATTGTCACATACCTCTACTTTTACTTATTTCCTAAACTATTCCTCTCCTTGTTAATTTGCTAAATGCTATTGGTTTGCTTGCGTTTTCTTATTGAAGTTCAAGGAAGATTTATTCTACAACTTCAAAGGTTAGTTGCCTCCCTAAGCGGACCCCCGCATCCTAATTCTTTTGTCAATCTACCTAATGTTATTAGACTGAATTTTCTTATTTATGTTCATTTGATGATTATGATATCTCATTAGACTAATTTAATAAATTATTGAAATCTCTAATTCACCTAATCAATCATAACCCATGAGCATGAGCATGAGCATGATTGACCGCCCACGGTTGCTACTCTGTTATTGCCAGATCAGCTGCAATTACACAGAGAACCAATAGACGATGCTTGGGACTAGCAATCATCCTCAATGTGTAAAAACTGGTGATCTCAAATTAGGCAATACCAGCGCCAGCCGCGCCTGAACGCAGGTCAAGAAAGGAATGGGTAGGAATGTGTTGACGTGACACTCGCTTTGATGGAAGCCGAGAAATCCTCTGCACTTCCACGAGGAGTCACTGGGATGTTGGGTAAGAGGGTAGGGTTTGCAGCAAGGTTCGTTTTGGTAAACGATAAGCTGAATTGATGTTTAAACTATAGGGAGGGGTTACTGTATAAATAAATAAAAAGGAATGATCTCAGCCAAATAACCAAGTGGAGCTGCACCAAAAGCAACCAGCCAAATTCATATTATATTATAATAAAATAAAAAGTAAATAACAATGATTAGCTATTTGATACACCTTCTGGTCCTTCAGGATCTACAGGACAACTTTTTCTAGAAATGAAAATTATAGTTATATAATGATAGTTATATAGTGATATAATGAGATTTTAAAATGTGAAATAAAACTAATATACTAGTCATGCAATGTATAAAATAATGTTAAATAAACAAGTATTACAAAATACAAATAAGCTCGATTTCAGTTAACCTCAATACATTCAACTGATTTCAACTTCTGATATTTTATTTGAATTGAAACAAACACCCTATTATGCACCATGGAATTTCTTAACGCAATATGGAATACTTTTTTAAAATATTGGTAAACTTTCATAATGCATCAATAGTCAGAAAAATCGAGGCTATTTGGACAGTTAACAGTTTTTATGCAATTGTAATCATGCATTCCAATGTTTTTTTGTATTTTCCTGAACGAAGGCTGAAAATAGTGAATCATTATAATATTAATCTAAAAATGTCGAAGAGCTGAAAATAAACTTAAAGATTTAAATCAATGCGTCCAGCCTAAACGGAGGGCTCGCGAACACAATAAGCTTCCTCATCACTCATATTCAGAATTTGATTAAATAAGTATTTATAAATATACAAATAAATATATCAATAAGTTATGTAACTTTCTATCCTGGAAAGGAAAAATTAAATGTTTAATTTCACTGTCATATAAACGTTAAACATACATTAGAGAAAATCAAATGATGTTACGTTGCTTCTTCCAGTTGTGTTTTGACCCTGTTATAAATATTTATCAATGAATATTTAATAATAATATAATAGGACCTAGGATGTATTCAAACTCAAACTATATCAAGATGGAAATAAAATCATAGTGAATTATTCGTATACACCTAACCGTAAAAAGCCGAGGAACATGCATCATGCGACCGTGGTCATCACTCTGACAAATGAAACGATGAACGATGAACATACATAAATCTCGAATACTCCCCAGAAGGGACGCATTCACTCCCGCAAACAATGCATCCCTTCGTCAATCCGGCACAACCAGCATCCCGCCCACGCATGCCAACACCACCATCAGATAGGAGAAATTTTCCCCTACCTGATGGCGGCGCCACAGCGCGCGGGCGAGCCACCAACCACACCAAACCGACAACCAAACGCACTGCCTACAAAAGCAGACACGTCCCCTCAAAAATGCAATCGAGAAATGTGTAAGAACAATCTTCAACTGGAACATACTCACCAAATCAATACATCCGGGAGCGCATTCCTGATGCTTATCTTTCTCCCTTCCTCACTTTTCGGTGTGCGCATATTATTAAAAAAAAAAATCACAGAGAGCAACCGACGAGTCACAGACCGAGAGAGAAAGAGCGGGCAGCTAAACGAACGAACGAGCGATACGAAGTCCACCGAAAACCGCTTCTACTTGCTAGCTATCTGCCGGAGCAACGAGCAAGTCGCCACCGCCGCCGCACCATCATCAAGCAGGCCGTAGATTATCCACACACACTACTGCAAGCGCGCGCGCTCACACACTTTTGCTGCCGCTGCCGCCTGAATAAATTTGAACTTTTTGGGGAGCAGCCGCCGTACAGCGCGCATATAGAACATCATGATCATTGTGCGGGGAGCTTACTTTTTTCTCGATTCGTCGCTCTTGCTCTAACTCACACACGACACACCAATCACTCGTTACTGCGGGAGGGAGTGCGGACACTCTCGACCAATTCAAAGAAAAAAAAATGGTTTAACAATCTTCCACTCCTTTCCCGCACACCCGTCGCAATTACTTCATTCGCGCACTTATCCCTAATCAATCATAACCCATGCTTTACTAAGTACCTGCACTTGTGCTTGTAATCCAAAATTAAACGTTTTTCAAGTACTTTTGATTCTGACCTATACCTATTTATTATATCTTAGTTCGACCCAAGTGACTAAAATGCTTCACTTTGAAGTTAGTTTCCTAGCTGATTTTTAAATTGTATAGGGTATATGCTCCAACTAAGCTCACACGCTTCCACTAACCAACTCATACATTTTGTATGCGTGCTCGTGGCTAGGATGTACATTTTTCGCGAACACGGCGGCAGATGTCAGTTTTGTGCTTTGTTCAGAATTTTGATGGTACTTTGTATGGTCATTCATGTCGGTTTGTCGGTGTAAACAGTACCACTGAACTGTCATCAGATTGAGGTTAACCCCGACGGTGCAAAACCTAATTGGAGAGTAATCATCGGTAGGCTGTGTAGTTTTGACTTCTTCAGAAGAGTTGTTTATTTTATCAAGATAATCAACTTTTTCTAAGTCGTCAAGTCTTCAAAACACCATTTCAATGCATTAAAAAAAGTTATAGAAAAAATACAATCTCAAAAACACCAAAACATACCTCTCTCAAGTTTTGATATTTTGTTTATTGCGTATTGCTTAATTTTTGCTGAAAATATCAGGTTGCGATTTTTTGCGCTTTAGGAGATATTAAAGTTCAAAAATTGTTGTTTTTTTCGGTTTTCCTACAATATCTTTAAAATTTGAAGCTTAAACCAATATGTTTCTAGACAAAAGTTATTTATTTAAAGCATTTGCATAAGAGAAAAATGTAACATTATTTGGTTGTCAGCAAAAAAAACCGAAACAGAACGAAAAAACCATATTTTCGACATTTTTTTTCTTTAACTCCATATAACTCGGAACCAGTAGGCTGTGAAAATTTTACGTCTTCAAAAGAGTTGTTTATTTTGTCAAGGCAAACAACTTAGCCCAGGACATCAAGTCTCCAAAACGTCAGAGAAAGAAGTTAGATTGTGGCGCCATCTTTGCGGAATAGTTTTGAACTCTTTGTTTATGTCAATAGATGGTCCATATTATGATGAGAAACTTTATCGAAGACACCAAGTCGCGGAAATGCTTCGTTTTGGAGTTATTAATTTTGCTCCGCTAGATTGCATTTCTGGCCCAGTGTGCATTGGTGTTTCTGATGCGAAGAATAGAGCACAAATATCATGGCTACTATGTCACACTGCAGAATACAGTATTTCCCATAGAACAGTTGCTTGAACATGTCATAAGATTATCAATCTCTTAAACAATTAATAACAACTTAATTTAACATTTGGCTGAAAAACAAGACTCAGCAAAGTTGTAGCTTAGAAAATTTCCCGTAAGAATCGTTATAGAAATTTTCAAAAAAGCAATATGGAAAATGGGTAGCAGACAATGAACAAAAAGTTTGGTTTTCCCACAGTAATTTCCATATAAACTTCGAATATTTTGTGCCAAGTCAGTTTCTTACCAAATGAGTTTAAATTTTGGGAGGCTAATCAGGATCTGATTTGAAACCGTTTGAGCACTGTGGAGCGAAATATATATATATTGATAGCATCATATTGCGGAGTTTCTAGTGTAATAAGACGCTTTGTTGATTATTCGTGAACTCTTGATCGCTGGGAATGCTTGTGAATATTTGAGGTGGACAAAAGGGTGAAAACGCAAGTAACCAAAAGTTCTGATAAAAGGCTATTTGAGGCTTAAGCAGCTTGGTTGAAGGTGGCCTATAGACTTTAAGGCAGTCTCATTTTTAAGTCGTTATAAGAAGTTGAAACTTCCGGCATTATATGCAGCTTCTGCTGAAACTTGAACGGCTCTTTTAGAAAATAAGTTTTAAAATGGTTTTTGTCCTTTACAATAATTTCATATTTAGTTCGAACTTTTATGAAAGTTAATTCTTAAGTAAGGTCTTTTTGAAAGTTATTTCTGCCAAGTATAAACGTGTATTGATTTATCAGCATTAGTAGTAGTATTAGAGCTGTTTGAACTTCAAACTTTGAGGAATTAAATCCATTCTTTCGGCGTGAGAGCCTCAGCACAAACCGGTACGCCTTCTGGGATATATTAAAGCGAAGTTAACAACTTCAAAGATAACAACAATGGCAACTCTTTCATTTTCTCATAGATACGCTATTAGACAAGTACATTCGCGTTATCTGCCGCTCAAAGGTAAATGCTTCGAACGAATTTGGTAGCAAAGATTACATCATCAGAATAAGGGTTTGTGTATTTGATCATTTTTCTATGCGTTGCTTCCACCTTCACTCAAGTGCAGCGCTACTGTATCTGTCGCTTGTATTCTGGCAAAGTTGCCAGTCTTCTTGATTTGTTGTCTTCGATTAAAGTGAGCTGAGGAACTTGTTCTTTTTTAAATGTTTGGATAGAATATTGATGTACACTGGAGTCGCTTTTTACGCGGTTTTTTTACACGGTTTTTTTACGCGGTTTTTTTTACGTGGATTTCGGAATTTACGCGGTTTTTTTACGCGGATTCCGGAATTTACGCGGTTTTTTTTTACGCGGATTTTGGTTTTTTTTACGCGGATTTCAGAATTGACGCGGTATATCGCTTTTTACGCGGTTTTTTCTTATACGGTCTTTTTTTGCGCGGTTTTTTTTACGCGGATTTCGGAATTTACGCGGTTTTTTTTACGTGGATTCCGGAATTTACGCGGTTTTTTTCACGCGGTTTTTTTTTACGTGGGACGTATCACCCGCGTAAAAAGCGACTCCAGTGTACTGCATAAATAAAAGAATTGCGGTTTACTCACAGTGGCTCACACTGATCATTTCATATTTACGTACATGACATTTTGTTACTAATAAAGACTTCCTAACTAATTCACTATGTAAACGCTTCTCTCATTTCATTTATACAACCTCAAGCTGTATTCAAACGTCAGAAGATATGAGGAAACCTTTACTCAACCTCTATACTAGCAAATCTGGTGAACTTAGTCAGCTACTTATGGCTGTTTGGACGGTTGGGACAAGCTCTTATTACATATACATTTAGGCTTCTATACAGCTGTTATTCTGCTGTTTAAGTTGTGTGTGAACTTGAAAGGCGCTTATTCAACCTTTTCCCGGTTATCTAATAATCACTACACAAGCTTCTTGAAGCCGGGTTAAATATTATTCATGTTTTTTTTTCTGTTGGAGGAATTTATTAAGTTTATTTTGCTGTGAATCAAATTAATCGAAATTAGTTATAAGCACACCACCACATTATTTACCCTGCACCGGAACCTGGAATCGAACTCGAGATGACCGCATTTGGCAAACCTTGACACTACCAACTTAGCTACGCCAACACTTTGAACTTATGTATAAAAATCTACATGCCCTTCTGCAACAAGATCGCTGAGTAGAGGCTTTATAATAGTGCACATGATTCACTTTCCCTGACTAGTTACTTTGACTTTGTAAAGGAGCAGGGTAAAAGCTGTAAAACTGCACACGTCTAAAAATAAACCTAGTTGACTGTAAAAATGCTTCCAAAGTAGCGCTAACAGAGTGTATTAGCTGAATACAGGTTGTTTAGTTGTTAAAAAGGACTTTTTATGTTTATGTTATTCAGCAAGAGTGGTTGGTTGTGTAGAAGCCATCAAATGAGTAATGTATTAGCTTTGTTTTGCAGCTACTAGTTGAAAGTTGATTAATATTTTCATATAAGTGACATCAGAGTTTATTGGCTGCTGTTATTCAGTGCGACTGACAAATTGAATAATGGTTGCGAAAAAGTTGAGTAAACGCTCTTTAAAACTATTTTGCTAGCTTCTGTTTGTAGCTGTACCTGCAGCTTTTTCTGCTACTTTACAGCACAACGCTGGAAAAGTTGGCTTATAAAGTTGAAAATTTTAGTTGGGTTGTGCGGATTGTCTCATGTTTGCTTTGACGGACCTATTTAGAAACTTACAAGTTGCTAAGAAGCTCCGCAGGGAATTTTTAAGAAACTTTAAAGTTGCTGAGATGTTCCGCTGGGAACTTGTTCGGAACTTTGTTGCGGCCATGTTTTCAGCCTTGCCTGAAGTTCCTAAGAAGTGCTTAGGGATGCTTTTTGAAACTTTTTTTTGAAGTTTAAGTTGCTAAGAGTATGCATTAGAACTATTTGGAGCCTGAAGTTCCTCGTGTGTTTTCTACAGCATCTAAAGTAGTCAGAAAGTTCTGTTGGAACTTTATATGCACTTTATGGAACTTGAAAGTGGGTTTTATCGTGGAATGTGGAACTTTTGGTTGCTTGGGAAAAAAGCTCTGTCGGAACTTTATTTGAATTTTATGGAACTTGAATGTTTTGTTGGAACTTCAATTGAACTTTTTGAACTTAACAGTTCTACTGGAACTTTATTTGAACTTTATGGAACTTGAAAGTGGGTTTTATCGTTGATTGCGGAACTTTTGTTTGCTTGGGCAAGGAGGTGAACGCCTAAGCTTTTTCAAATTTATATAGATGTGAAGCAACTGAAAATTGTTGAGGGAATTTATGTTTGTAACTGTAACCAGTTCGTTTTGTTTGCTAATCTGGTTAAGATGTCATACTTAATTAACTTAAAGCTAAATCGTCCTGATGAAGTAATGAAATTGGGTTGTTAGCGGAATGCTCTAAATAAAACAGCAAAAAAGGTTATCTTCCATTTAATTCATTTAATTAGTTTTGGTATCCATGACAATCGATGAAGAGAATAGATCCACAATGATAGGCCTTTTTCTCGTGTTGCGCGAGATATCTATCTCGAAAACTCAGTTTCAAAGTTGGTGTCCGTGATACATCCGATTTGTTCAGTTGTTTTTTAATGTTGTTTAGAACTGTTTATTTAAGGTCTTGATCGTTTGGATTTACCATGTTATGAAAATTCGATTTTTTAGAGTCGATTAAAGGCAGTTTTTTTTACCTGTTTTTTGTTTAAACTTTTTTTAGGTCAATTTTCTTTTTAAATCTATCGATCAACTCCTGAATTTACTGATTGTTAATGCAACCCCTTTGAAATTTGGCATTTCAGATAATTTCTGCTCGAGCCAGCGTGGCCACCGCGCAACGTCTTTTAAAAAAAATAAACAACAAACACTACCAGGAAACATATAATATTATGATTTTCGAAGACGAATGCAATGCATTGTTCAGACTACAGAGTTATAACAACAATCAATACGAAACTAACGATTTTAAATTGGCTCACTACTTGACTAGCCTATTGGTCCCAAGCAAATCGATTAAAGTACCCCATTCTAGTCGAAATTCTATGACTACACAATGTTTGTTTTGATTCGCTATGAAAGTTTGACAGATAAAATGAGGGGTTAGTGGATTTTCCTATGTTTCGAGGGGTGAATCGATTAGCTTGGGACCGAAGGGAATACCAGAGCTGAGCCAAAAAGTTGAGCACGTTTCTTCGGGATCTTATAGTCTTAGAGTTACCTCTATGGTTATAACATGTTATAGCGCTATCTTGACGGTGTTGCAATTATTTGACAACCGTCATAACATGTTAAAACTCTGCCGGCGCCGGTGGTGTAGTGGTAAGCGTGACTGCTTTCTAACACCCCGATGGGTCTGGGTTCAATCCCAGCCGAGGTAGGTGGGATTTTTCTGAGGCATAAAAATCTCTGGTCACGTCTTCCATCGGAAGGGAAGTAAAGCCGTTGGTCCCGGCCCATGTGTGTTGAATGGGTGCGATATCCTACGCAGGTGTGGAAGCTGCCTTCCTGCACATTCAATTGCCGTCAATGGCAATCGATGTCCGTCGGTGATTGGCACTAGATTGCGGAACAGAGACCGACGTTAAATAAAGGAAAGAAGAAGAAGATGTTAAAACTCTGTAGTCTGAACGAACTATAAGAGAAATAATTGTTTGAAAACCAGCTTGAAATATGTCACTTACTTTCCGAAAAAAAATCTAAAAATTTTGCTTTTTTTGGCCTCGAAGGTAGGCTTACCCCCTGAACTGTGGAGGCAGCAGTGATTGACATTAAATCCGTATTCAAGGTACACCCTAACCTGAACGAGCACTGCCAGCATCAGACAGCATTTGAAGAAACTGCGCGCTTTGCCACTTGAGAGCGATTCCTCCATTCATTCTCACGTTTGGGTCTCGCTCTCTCATATCTGCATCTTCGTTGAGAGAACTGCGAGGGTGAGAGCCAAATTCAAACCAAAACATATGTTTAGCACATTGCGCGCCTGGACCTTTCGCCGATCTCGTATCTAAGCAGCAGTCCAGCAGAGCTAAATAGGCGAGACGAGGTCACACTATCAGTTTGAGTTTCTCTCACACCGGACGGCCCACTGACTGTTGTGAGATACGCGGACAACTGCCGCCGGACGGACACGGTTCCAGTAGAACACTAACCGACAGCCGACGAGGACGTGTGCATGTTTCACGACGTTTCGTGCGAAGTGTGTTGTGTAAACCGAGATTTCGTGTCGAACTTCAATAATAATAACGCGCGGCAGTCAGTGCAGTGAGTGGTGATTGGCGTGTGCTCTGGGCGAAGCGGCGATCGTTAATTGTTGGATGCTGTAATTTGTGTATTTTTTTTTCAATGGCATGTACCGTGCGATGATGAATGTGTTCAATTGGCAGATGCTGGAGGGAATCTAGTTTGCTTGCACTATCTGCGTTTCTGTGTGTGTGTAGATGGTTAGCATTTATATAGCATTTGATTACAGGTGTGATAAAAAGAGAAAAGCGGAGAGAACGATCCAGCGGTTGTTCGTAGTGCAGCGTGTCAAAGAAGTGTAATTGATTTGTGAATAAATAATAGTTGATTGGCAGGTTACCGCGTCGATGTTTTTTTTTCGTATTCTTTGTAACGTTGAGCTTGCTATCGAAAGTTGGAATACCGGGCGAATTGTGCTTGGGGTATAAAATTTCGAGTATTTGTGCTATTCTTGTATTCGTGCAGTGAGTGGGGGGGCTTTTCTATCGTTAATACTGTTTTGCATATTTTATATGTATTTGGACATTTACGATTTGTTTCCCACAACGGTGTCCAGAGTTTGGAGAAAAGTTGACGGTGTTTGAATAATGGAAAAGTTAATTTGACTATGCGCCCAAGATTAGTTTTTGTGTTATAATGATGCATTTTGAGTAATTTAAGAGGGCTTAACAATTGAGAAATGATTCTCCTAATTTGATTGTTAAATTTGATTAGAAATGTAAATGTCGTTAACAATATTTTATTTCTTGATTTCATCAACAAATTAAAAAAAATGCTAATGCTAAGGATCAAAAAAATATCATTCGTCATTATTAAATATTCTTTTGATGTTGTTATTCAAAAATAGAATCCATAAACCGGCTTTATGGCCATTTCCCATTCCTAAGCTCCGTAAAAAAAAGTCTAAATACTTTTTTCCTATGAAGATCCTGCTTAGCTATCCTGGAAACGTGTCCACCATCACCGTCCACCTTCGAGAAGTTTTGAAGAAGGTGAATAGAAGTTGTTAAAAATTCATCGTACCCTCTCTCAAGAAGATCGAAGTTACAGTTTTCGCTTGAAAAAAAAAAGAAGAAAAGTAAGCAGAAAAGAAGAATACGTTTAGTCCTCGGAGAAGAAGTGTTTCCAGAAGAGTGTACTCCAAGGGAAGAGAAGTGTTTTCCAAGTATAAATCGAATAATAACAATTTGTTGGCGCGAGCTCGAGTGGTTTGCCGTGGGATTGCTTTGAAGTTAACGTATAGCAGCCAGCCCAGCAAGAGAGGTGTAAAGTTGTGCAGTGCTTCGTGCTGGTCCAGCAGGAGATAGCGGGCGACCTACCGTACCGCGCCCAGTATTATCAGCAGTTCGGGGAAGGCGAAGGACCAGTGCGTCTCAAAGCGGCTCTAGTCAAGAAAGATGCAAACAATGGACATGAGGATCAACGTCACGCTTATGTCAATCTTACTCGGTAAGTGGGGCGGCACGTGTCCAATTTCCGGAAGCTGCTGTACAGGGTTCGATTGATTAATTATTTATTCTAGCTATTCTCGTTGGCTCTCTCTTCCTTCCTCTTGATTTAATGGGGCGTTTCGCGCTGTAGAAAACGGACCTTCTATCCTCTGAGTGTAGGGCTTAAGTAGCATAATGATTGAATGAATGAGTAAAGTGCTGTCACTTTGTTTGTTGTTTGATGCTTATTGTGAAGTATTGAGGCTTTGATTTTGAAGAAGGGATGAGTAATGCTGATGGTCGGTACGCATGTAGAAGGAAGAAGAAGTTAACATACGTGCATTGCAGCTGATTTGGCCTCCCGAAAGCCTAACTGGTTAAGGCGTTTTTATCGATCATACCATGCTGGAAGCGGTTGGATCGATTCCCAGTCTGGTCATTTTTTTTGTTCGAACTCGTATTCCCTAGAAATAGCATATTTTTTTCATGGCTGTTACAATAGGCGGAGGTATGTCGCGAATTTGACCTTTCAGTCGTAAAAATCGCGAAAACATAAAATCAGGCATAACATTTGATAACGGCACAAAAGCATTTGTAAACAAACTTTCTAAGGCCCTTTACACGCGAATCAAAGTACGCCCACGCAAACTAATACCACTTTCGGAAAGATGATAGTTGCCCCTATCCGATGATGTTGTTGGTTTGCGTGGGCGTACTTTGGTTTGCGTGTAAAGGGCCTAGAAAGTTTGTTTACAAATGCATTTGTGCCGTTATCAAATGATATGCCTGAAATGATGTCGCGAAAATCGAAAAAAGGCTGATGTGCCACCACAAAAATTGCGGGATTCATTTTACTAGAGTGAATTGTTTATTATAATTTTTGGGATTTTTTTTTACAATTTTCTTTTTATCTTGTATTATGAAGTACAGAGCAGTCATGCCAACATTCCAGTTTAAACTTCCAGTTTTTTTGGACGCATCCAGTCAAACAGTATAAGTTTGAAATCTCCAGTTTTTTTAGAATTCATCCATTATTAATAGCAACATATTTTGAAGTATGATTACCAGTACAGAACGATAAAGATGCTTATACTTTAAAGTTTTTTATTGAGCTGAAAATGCAGTACATATTTAATTGAAATGAAATATTGCAAATGAAATCTGAAAAATGTGTGGCGATGATACGATCTAGCTCGCTTCACGACAACTGGACATTTTACAGTTTTGGTATTATGACAGGTCACATAAATTTATGTCAAAGTTATCCTAACTGATGTTAAGACCTTGTAACAAATCAGTAAGTTTCAAAACAATGGAACCATCTCAAATCTAGCCGTCAATAAAAGATTTATCTTATTAAAAAATATCAGGGCTTCTTATGCCTTCGTTATCTTCTGTGAATTTATTTAATGAAATTGAAGTAACATTTTAGCTGATTCTTATGCAATGTGTCCACTCATTTGGCTAAATAAAATGTCCTGAGTTTTTATCGGTTTTTCCAGAACTTTTCAGATAATTTCCATGTTTATAAGGAACCTGTTTTCTAATTGCGTAAAAAATATGTTATATATAGTCAAACAACAAGTTTATTTCCACAAACTATTTCACATATATATGGAGGTCTCCATACACAACAATAGGCTTCTAACGCTGCTAACGCACCGCAACAATAGGGCTGTTTCCCCTATGTACGGAGTACTTGGTCTAAAGTAGAATAATAATAACCTTTTGTCTACAAGTCGAATCAATTTCCAGTATTGGCCAAAGTTGTTCCGCTTAGTATAGGGGAAACAGCCCTATTGTTCCGGTACGTTAGCAGCGTTAGTGCCTATTGTTGTGTATGGAGACCTCCATACACAACAATAGGCTTATAACGCTGCTAACGTACTGCAACAATAGGGCTGTTTCCCCTACTCAATAAATATCCGAGGTTTGGTCAAAATTTATCCTTTTTTTAATTTTTTGACAGGTATCTGAACAGTTTTGTTCTATTTCCCATTCATTTTCCCATACAACCTTTAGTGCTCTCCCGCAAATCCAGATCTTGACCAAATTTAATCAAATTTGGCCCAGTTGTAGGGAGCTCGGGGTTCCCTAGCAGCAACTTGTCGCAAAGCGGTTGTAGCAACTCCGGTCGCAATCAAGTTGCCACAACTTTTCAAGACGGAAGTGTGTTGCTTGGGTTGTTAAGTTTACCCACCCTAGTGCTCATGGATTCACTCAACAATGTGGGTCAGCATCAGATGAGCACATAGAGTATTCATTAATCCACTTAAAATTGTGGGTGCTTTCAGAAAATTGGTCGCCAAAAATCAGATCGAAAGTTGTTTTTCAATTATTGCTATATGTGACCATCATCAGGAAATAGGAATAGAATAATTTTAAAATGTTCAATTTGGGACATAATCCCGGTGCAATTAATTTGCATCATCTTTTAAACTGTCCTTAAGAAGCGGCAAATAAAAAAAAAAATGGCTCGATTATCCGGAGTGATTGTTTTTTCAAGCCTCCGGATAATTGAGTAGGATTTGTATTAGGATAATCTCTAGATAGTTCTGAACAGAACTCTATGAAAATTGTGAGGAGAAATCCAAGAGAATTCTATCGAAGATTTTACGGCATTCTGAAGAAATTTCATTTTGTTTAGCAATGCGCAACATACTCCTAAAACTTCCTTGCCTCTGTCTATATCCTTTCCTTGACAGAAGTAACAGTAGTAAATTAGTATAAGTAATGATAAGCATATCATTGTTTGAAGAATTTCACTACCATAAACAGCTGACAATAATCCGGTTGTTAAACACAATCATAATAAAGGAAAACAAAAGCTAAGAAAATCCTAAAGATTATTCTGAAGCGATTCTGAGCAGATTTTTAAAGGCATTCCGGAACATAATACCGAGGAAGTTTAAAAAAATGAGAATGATTCCAAGAGAATCAAATATCATGGATATTTATAAAGAATTTTTGAATAGAAATTTAAGAAAATCTGTAAAAGCATTTCTAGAGAATACTGTCTACTTGTATGAAAACGTTGGACTGCTTCATCAAAATTTGAACAGTATCTTATAGGAAAAAGTCTCAGCTTTCTAAATCGGTGGGAGGTAAGCTCATGAAAAATGCATTTTTAAGAATAAATCCAATATGGTGGCCAAATTATAAATGGCCGCCAGAATTTCTGAACATGCCAAATGGTAGCCTTTAAAATGGTGTATAAACATTAGGGGTTTTCTTGAGAATATAATTATTTTAATGAATCAATAATACTCAAAAATTGAGCCCTTTTCAAAACTGTTAGAGTCCCTAGCTACTACCGAGGGGTCCATAAAATTGACTATTTACGAACGATTTTCTTAGTTTCATAACTACATCTTCAAATAAATAAATGAATAAAACACATATTAACTTATATGCATATATAATGCATATGGCTTTAAATTACATCACGAGAGGCTTTTCTGTTGGGTACTTAGCGCTGCGACCATTTATTTAATGTATTGAAAAGGAAATTACTTATTTCCTTTACCTCCTATTTGTTTTGTATGAGTTCTGTTAATTCCATAATTCATTTTAATTCGTCTACCCAATAGTTCTTTTTCATCAACCTCGCAGTACCTGATACTTATTTTTGTTTCAATGCTGCATGTGCAATAAGTGCTAGGACTGCAAATCTCTATAATGAAGAAAAAACAAAACGTACTATTAGCGATGATGAGCAAAAAGTAGCTGACCGGAAATGATTGCTAATTAGATGATTATTCTATGCTGTTCTTGCTAATAAATTTTCAAAACTAAAAAGTGTTGGGTTTGAATCTGTCTATTCACAGTCTTTATTATCAACGGCGATAGCATAGACGTAGTTGGACCTGAAAAAGCTGATCTAATATTAAACTCATACATCTACTGAAAGCAGGATCCCGTTATCCATAGAATTTGCTAATAAACTAATCAAATACCTACACTTATATGTATCGTTCGTTTGAAAACCCACATTCGTAAGACAATGAAAAAAAAAGTGTTGGGTCCCATGTCGTCAAAACATACTTGTTTATTTGATTCTAAATGGCTGCTTTGCTTTACAATTAAACATTGGTTTACTCAGTGCAGCAATCAAATTAGAAGTGAAAAAATTATAAAATGCATATCTACATATGACCCAAGTGTGGTTCCTCAAGCAAGCAATTCTCGGTTATAATATTATTAGATTTCATAACAAGGAACAATCATACCAATGCACACCTGCCTACGTGTGCTGTTTCTTGCAAAGTATCACTCAGCAGCCGTTCGTGAACTTGTTGAATCAGTTCCGTCAAACGTCCTTCGCTTCGATTCAAAACACACAAGAGCTTGTTATACATAGGTATTTTTGGCACTCGCGTAATTAGCAGACCGTTCATATATCGTGTAGGTATAAACACTTCCAAACTCGACCTAGTCACGCCGTGTTATCGATTAAACAATCTTCTCGTGCGATGACTGCCTCCCATCGATTGCTGTCATAGATAACAATTAATAGCTTCATTCAGTGTCAATAGAACATCGGCTGAAGAGAGCAGTTCTATTTATCACCGAAAATAAAAATAAAAATTAAAAAGAGAACGCGAACCCACCAAATTGAGCGCAGTTTCATCAATCACTGTCAATTTTCTGGACTCTGGGTGTGATGCGAGTTCGTTTCAAAATATCATGGCTTTTTACTTATTCGATGTAGGTTTCATTCCACAACGACTAAATTAACTCTAGCCGCGCTGTGTGAATTGCTCCTTATATGAATCATCGGCTTACTGCCTGATGCTGATTCTTTTGTCGGATGCCTTTATCGAGCTCGATCTTTTACTACTTCAAAGGTACCTACGTACTTTTCGTGACGGTCAATCAAATGGAAAAAAGTTTCGCGCCACTGACAGGAAGAAAAGTTTTCTTATCATTCGATATGAATTCATGCATGAGTAAACTTTCTGACAGTCCAAAAGCGATAGGGATTGTGCATTAATAGTGGAAGTTTTCACGATAAAACTTTCGCCTGTTCCGTTTTGTTTTCTTCCTACTGTGAAGCTCGGTACTATATTTGAACTTTTGTTTATGATAAAGTCAAGCGGATCTTGTTCTCACGTTTCATTATTGATATTCCTTGGTTCGGTTAAACGTTATATCGTGAAAAGGTGGCATAGACGCACATTGAAAAAAAATGCAGGAATCCCCTGAATAACGTGGTGTATGGTGCCTGGACTGATGCAAAATATGAAATTTTCGCTCCACAAATCGGGTCCTGATTAGCCTCCCAAAATTTAAACTCATTTGATAAGAAACTGACTTGGCAAAAACCATTTGAAGTTTAGATTGAAATTACTATGGGAAAACCAAACATTGTGTTCATTGCCTTTTTGCCTTTTTTTTCCATATTGCATTGTTAAATAGTTAAGCTATTCTCAATGTCTCAATGTCTCAATGAAACACTTAAATCTAAATGTAGTCACTCATTAAAAATTAAAAATTGGCCAACAGCAAACGATGACGAAACATCGAGGCATTGATGTCAAAGTCAAATAGGTCAGAGGCTTCGTTGAATTGATGAATCATGGCGACAAAGGAACTGTTTGCAGCATAGTTGGTTGCATGTACTACTTCATGTAGCAAGGTTCTCGGACGGAGTGTTCGGGCAGGAGCATACAGATTAATTTTGGCCAGTAACTCAGGAACATCATATTCTGCGAGTAAAACTTTAGCAACGAAGACGACCTGCGATATGTTTCGTCGCTTAGCAAGGGTATCCAAACCCAGTAAACGACAGCGGTCAGCATACGGTGGTAAATTCAGCGGGTCACTCCATGGAAGATAGCGCAGTGCGTATCTGACGAATTTGCGTTGAACAGCTTCGAATCGTCCACTCCATACAGCTTGGTAGGGATTCCAGACAACACACGCGAATTCCAGTAGTGAGCGTACCAATGAACAGTAAAGGGCTTTAAAACACAGAGGATCACGAAATTCCTTAGATATCTTGAACATGAATCCAAGCTGTCGATTAGCTTTGTCGATCGTGGTTGAGAAGTGGCGAGTGTATGTGAGCTTTTCATCCAACATGACACCGAGGTCTTTAACGTGATCGACACGTTGAACTGCAGTTCCAGCAACGTTATAATCAAACAAAATGGCAGTCCTAGTTCGACGGAAACTAATTACGCAGCACTTTGAGACGCACAGGACCATATTAATTTGTTGAAGCTCACTGAACAACTATATCTGGTTGGGATACATCCTCGTGAACATGTACTAAATAACTTGATTGACGTCACCGAAAAGAGCCAATCTAATCAAATTACAACTTTAAGCAGAATTACTTACAACCGTTTAGGGAAATTCTTAGAAAAAGTTCAATGTCTTTCCTGATATTTGGAGAAGGTCATGGATGTTCTGTGATCATGATCGAATTGAAAGATCTTTCAAAAAATCATTATGTAACTTGAAAGAAGTTGATAAAATTTCGTAGAAGGAGAGAAAATGTTCACGAACTAAGGCTTAGAGAATCTGGACGCAGAATTTATTTTGTCGCAGTGAGGGGCACTAGGGGAGTGGTTTGGGGATGTTTTGGACTGCAGTTTATCAAGCAACATGCATGCTCTATAAGAGTTTATATAACCTTTGTATGACTGATTTTGGTTACTCAACATAATTACTATGAATTTGTGTTACTTGGGTTGTTTGAAAGTGCAGTGCTGATTTTAATAGTTATGCCAGATCAGATGCCACATGGGAGCCGTGAGGAAAACAAATGTTTTGTGCAAATTGGGTTCTTTAATTTAAAAAAATATATCGGTTACTATACATCATCTGAAAGGGCTTCGTTTTATGTGCACAACGATGTGTTTTTCGATCCCATAGACTGCCATCTTAATTTTTAAATCAAGATTTAAAGGAAATAATAACTTCACTGTTTAACACTTAACTAACGCATTGACAGCTCGCTCCCATACAAACTGGTGATTTTTGCTAAAATAGTTCCAGTATACCATCATCGATGAATTTTTGGATTTTGGTTATTTTTTTAAAGCATAAAATTGAATACCCCTTTTGTTAACAACATGAAAAATGTACATCAAACTGAGTTTTCGACAACAGACAGCAGAATAAGTTTTATATATGATATCACAGGAAGATTTTTTTTCTTGATTTTGATATTTAAACCTTTAAAACGACCAAAACGACAGCAACCTGAGAAATCATTCTCATCAACATCACAACATCAAATTTAGATTTAAATTTGATCTCAGACTATGCTCGGGAAACCGATGTGGTCGGCTCAAAAAATCGCAAAAACAATGAAATTGGCAAAAAAATGGCCACGGAGGAGAAGTAAGCGGTAAGTTAAATTCTTAAGTTATTAGAGAACTGTTTAAATTTTCCTTCTTTACTTTACTTAATTCTTGGGTTATTAGTTAGCTAGGTTCCGATTCTGCACGTTGTAGTTTCAGGTTTATACATGTAATCTTGACATGACTAAAGTACTTAAGGGGGTCAGATTGCACATTGTAGTCATTGCTGGTGGGCGGGCCTTATTTCATGCTTTATAGTGGAGTGTTGGAGACGGTAGGTGGGCAGGCGATGGGGATTACTAGGGTTCCCCTCTCGATGAACCACTACATGAGAGAACCAAAGATCTAGTCTAGCAGTGATGCTATCACACTTGTTACACACTAATCCAGGCCTCCGTCGTTCGGTAAATTTTGAACTACAGAACTGTTCGGTCAAAGTTTAAAAATCAGTGAAAAACCCAATTATTACAAAATTTATTCCGAACTTGTACAGAATTTGTTCAGTACCCCATTTATTGATGAAAAATAAAATTTAGAAATTTTCTTGATTTCTCACGTGTAACGGTCATTTGAAAATTTTACCGACTTGTTCTGCTGTTCAAAAACCTGATAAAATTCTACTTCGGTGATCTGAATTAAGTGTGTACTCCTTTGTTTGAGAGCCACGTTGTAGTACGCTTACGTATATGCACTGACATTGGGGCGATACTGGCGAATTTTTCCGCAAATCACTTGCCAAAAGTTGTTTGAGCTTATATAGTTTAGAATTTGTTCGGTACGGTTGCGAATTTTTAAAATGATTGATACTTGCGGTAAAATAACTAATTTGAAACAAAGCTCAATAGTCAAATAAGTAAAATATCAAGGGAGGAGACCAAAATTAATCAACTTGCCAACATAGGCTATCACATATATTTTGGTGGCACTCTTTAAGTGATAATAAGCTGATTTTTTCTCTACTGTTGTCTCGCGCGGCGTTCGCAATTTGCGCGTAATTTAGACGTCTACTTCTAAACGATTTTACTGATTCGAGGTCGTTCCTTAAGCGGTTTTGGTACATGTTGAACCTTTGGCGGCTGTCGGATTCTACGCGCCTACGTCTACGGAGCTTACGCAGATGTGATATGAAATTCGGTAAAGCTTGACAAACGCTTTTAAGCTTATGTAGTATAGAATTTGTTCGGTACGGTCGCGAAATGATTGATATGTCTTTAAATTAACTAATTTGATACAAAGGACAGTAATAAATAAGTAGAATATCTAGGGAGGAAACCAAAATTAATCAACTTGCCAACATAGGCTATCACATTCATTTTGGTGGCACTCTTTAAATGATTTTTTTTCTCGCTTCGGTTGTTTCGCACGGTGTTCGGAATTCGCGAGGTTCTCGTTACTTGCATAATTTATTTGCGCACACTTCGCAGCATTTTTTCTATACCTATCTTGAAACAATACACACGCTGCTGCCAACATACACAGAGAAAAAAAATACCCTAAATTTAAGTTATTTTTACCTAATTTTGGGTAATTTTTAGTTATACATCCCACTCTCACTTTTTGTTGTTGTCAAAAACGGAACGAGAGATTCGACTTTCTCATGACTATTGTTCAATAAGAGGGGGTTTAACATGTGTAATTTTCCAAGTATCATTCCTCATTGTGGTGGACACGCCGTGATCCAACTTTAGCCGCTGACATGGTCATGATTGCTGCAGGACCAAGTGCCACGCCGTCGGAAGCGACAATGAGCAAAAGCATTTGACTTTTTTCGACTTTAAATGATCTTTATTTAGTGCTAATTTCGTTAATTTTGGAATCTATTTTGGTAATGCCTGCCTCTTCGTGTACATTTGTTATTCTAGTGTCGAAAGGACGATCAAGAACCATTCTCAGCACTCTATTCTGAGCTACCTGAATTTTGTTCCTGTGAGTCTGTGCACATGATTCCCACACCGGAGCTGCGTAGAGGATCGCAGGTGCTATGATTTGTTTGTAGACGGCCAGTTTGTTCACCCTTGAGAGGTGGGATCTGCGGCAAATCAGCGGATACAGACACCTAACCAAGACAGAACACTTGACTACAGTTTTCTCTACATGCGAACGGAAGAGGAGCTTTTCATCGATCAACATCCCGAGATAGGTTACTTCGGCGGACCACTCAACCCTTGTGCCATCCATGATTACAGTACAAGATGGAGCCGGTTTCAGTTTGGGCGATTGCCGATGTAGGAACATGATCGCTTGTGTTTTGGAGGAATTGATTTTAATTTTCCACGTGGTGGCATAATCAGCAAAGGCGTTAAGGCATCGTTGAAGTTTGTTCGTTATTTCGCGAGGCATCCTTCCTTTGACGGCTATTGCGGTATCATCTGCGAACAGGAAAAACACACAACCGTCTCCAAGGGGAGGAATGTCGGAAGTGTAAATGCTGTAAAGCAAGGGGCCCAGCAGACTGCCTTGCGGGACTCCTGCTGGGATGGAAAACGTGTCGGAAAGACAACCATTCAACGATACCTTAAACGACCTTTGCTGGAGGTAGTTACGGGTGATTTTAACCAGATGTAATGGAAAGTTGAAGTTACAAAGCTTGTATACAAGCCCATTGTGTTAGACATTATCAAACGCTTTCTCAACGTCTAACAAGGCCATGGCTGTGGACTTGGATACAGCTTTGTTACTTCGGATGTTATTCATCACCCGTACTAGCTGGTGATTGGTGGAATGCCCCTTTCTGAATCCAAATTGTTCCGGAAGGAGAATGTTATTTTCCTCGACAAACTTGAGCAAACGATTGAGAATGAGTTTCTCGAACAATTTGCTCAGCGTTGAAAGTAGGCTGATTGATCTGTAGCTTGAAGGCAATGTTGGATCCTTTGCGGATTGGTATGATTTTTGCTACTTTCCAGATGCTTGGAAAGTAGTGCAGTTCCAAGCATTTGTTGAAGATAGTGGTTAGAAGAGACTGCACTTTCATGCTGAGTCTCTTCAAGATCAAGTTGAATATACCGTCAAACCCGGGAGCTTTCAGGTTCTTGGTGCATTTCAGCGCTGAGCAAATCTATTGAACTGTAATCATATCCGCCGGAGGCACGACACAAGGGGAGGCATCTAGGTTTTGAACGCATTGCGCAACCTGATCATCGAACGGACTTTGGATAGTCGAGCCAAGCAAATGCGATGAAGCAACATGCTTGCCCATCGCATTTGCTTTCTCCTGTGGGGTGATTAAAAGCCGATCGTCATCATTTTCGACTCTGAGAGGTGGAACGGGTTTGGGATGAGTTTTCAGGACCTTGGCTACCTTCCAGAATGGTCTGGAGCGTTCGTCCAGATTCTGGACAACACGCCTGAAACTTTCATTTCGGAGTGAGTCCATTCTGGAAGCAATCTGCCTGTTCAGATCGGCCATTTCACGTTTTTTGCCCAGGTCTCCAGTCCTCTTAAACTGGCGTCTACGCACATTTCTCAATCGAATCAATAATTGTGTGTGGGAATCAATAGCAACAAACTTACCCCTCACAGGAACTTGTCGAACGCATGTCTCGTCAGCCTCGGATATGGCCTGTTGGAGTCCTTCCAACGCCCGGTCGATGTCATCCACGGTGTCGAGCAGTGGATTTTCATCGATGTTGCTGTCCACCATTCGACCGTACTGCACCCAGTTGACATGGTGGTAGTCTTTACGCAGGCAGCTTCTAGCAGGAACCACGTTGACACCGACTTCAGTCACCACCGGTTGGTGGTCGGAGCTGAGATCGTTGTGCGCCTCCGGCTTGGATAGTCCGATGTTTGACAGGAAGAAGGCCAGGGTGGAGGGATTTCCCGTCGGAGAGATCAAAGCTGGTTCGTTCGGAAATTGCACAGTGTACAGTCCATGTTGTGCGTGGTCGAACAATAGACATCCGTTCCGGTTCCGCTGGTAGTTCCGCCAAGTTTCATGGCGGGCGTTTAGGTCGCCCCCAACGATGAATCGGGAGTTAGTACGAGTGATGGCGGTCAGGTCGTTCTTGAATTGGATGCCTAGGCCGTTGCTTGTGGTACACTGACGTGGGCAGTAAACTGCGATAAACCGGACGTTTCCAGTTGGTGATTCCACCTCCAGACTAATGGCCTCGATGATAGAAGTGCGGATGTGGGGCACAGTGCAAAACTTGATTCCCTTTCTGACGATGACCGCTACACCAACCCCCTGGAGCTGGTGCGATCAAGCCGGATAATGTTGTGGTTAGGCAACCAGAAGCTGTCGCCGGACTTTAGGTGGGTTTCGGTTAGAAGACCCACGTCGATGCTATGCTTGCGGAGGAAGTCGGCAAGCTCAATCTGTTTAGCTCCTACAGAGCAAGCGTTCCAGGTAGCGATGGTTAGTGGTTTAGACACCATATTGGATGATGAACTTACCGAGCAATTGGATCTGTTCGGGCTTATTGCGGCACTTACGTAGAGCACCGGTCATGTTGATAAAAATCTCCATCAGTTCATCTGCTGAGAACAGATCGGGATTGTTTGTTTGAGCTGTTGGTTGCCTCCAGAATACAGGGAGGGGGATGGAGAGCTTTGTCCAGCAGAAGATCCAGACGTTTCTTGAAGGGGCGCGGATCGCACCCTGGGATTTGCTTGTCCATAAAGAGGCGGAAAGTTCTCCGTCCTGAAAGCCGGGGCCTTATCCTTCCTTGGTGCTGGTTGATTGTTCGTGGACGCCTAATCTCGGATGCGCTTGAAATCCTCGCGTTTAGGGCACTGCTTGTTGGATCCTTGGTGAGCACCACCACAGTTGGCGCATTTGGACGCCACAGCTTCATCCGCAGCACATTCGGAGGTGGCATGGTCTTGAGCGCAATTTCCGCAGCGTGGCTTAATGTTGCAGTTGCGGGTACCGTGTCCGAAGTTCAGACACCGCTGGCACTGAGTCACAGTGCGATGGCCGCCACGGTATGGCTCCCAGCGAACGATGATGGAATTGATGGACCAGATGGCTTTCAGTGCGTTGAGCGTCACCGTTCTCTTCTGGAAGTGTACCAGCAAAAGGCTATCAGGATACGCCTTCACATTCTCGTCTCTTCTTGTCATTCGATACACGGCACTTGGGGCCAGCTTGTACCGGCCCTGATGTCATGTTCGATAAACTTCGGGGATGTCGTGTGTGAAGAATTCCACCTTGGAAGTCCTCATGTGGGCGATGACCAAATCATACTCCGCTTTGGTACGGAGCACCACCTTGGTGCCGACTCTGCCCAATTTGAATTCGGCTTTGACGCCCAGCGACTCCAGATCCGCGATGAGCTCGTTGAGATGGGCATTTTTCACTACCAGCGGAGGTAGCTTCACTCTTGCCGCGCTCATGTCGGCAGCATTTTCTTTATCGGCAGCGTCACCGAAATCTCCGTTCGTCGCTGAGGCATCGTCTCGACCAATCGTGCCATCGGACTGGCCTAGATTCTTCTTCCTCTTCTTGCTGCGTTTTTCCAACACAGCTGGCTGGATATCCCCATCCATGGGGAGAACAGCAAACCTGTTCGAGGTAGGCACACCGGAGCTTCCTTCACCGGGGTTCTGGACCTTCGCCGGGCTTCGCGACCGATGCTTCCCCATTACGGGGCACACACACACGCACGACAAACCGCGAAAGAAAGAGTGCGAACACTATCGCCACGAACTTTTCAAACAACTCGAGAGAGCGAGCTAACACCGAACTAAACTGCTTGACGATCAAGCAGAGAATCTGTTGAGCAAAAGCACGACACCAGCGCTGTTTTATATCTTTTAAGGTTCAAGCAGAACGATTTGCAACCGCACCTGACAGGATTTCACGCCGTTTTTTATGAATAGGGCGGAGCAAAAAGTTTCTTTTATGCAGAATATGTAAAAAAGGATGGACTTTGGATGTTAATATAATTGCATATATAGATGTACCTGATATTTTTTACCGTCAGTTGTGTGTAATTCACCAACTTAATATCATCGAATGTTTTTCAAGTAATTTTTTTTTCAAATTTGTAAGTTTAGGTGTGGGAAGAAATTAAGGGAAAAACTCCTGTTTTTACTAATAATTGTCGTTTGTTTAAAATCTATTTTCCGGAAAAAAGTGATCGTCAAAGTACATGTCTTTTTCGGGTTATTGTTGGGGGGGGGAGGGGTTGTTAAGGGGGGGAAGAGAGGTTGTTGTGAAGGGGGGAGGGGGTTCACATACATTGGTTTTCCTCATTCCTCATTGTATCGCATTCCTCATTGTGGTCACGCCGTGATCCACCTTTAGCCGCTGACTTGGTCCTGCTTGCTGTAGGACCAAGTGCCACGCCGTCCGAAGCGAAAATGAGCAAAAGCACGTAGTAGTAGTAAAATTATGTTTATTTCTGTTGATTATGGTAGTACATTCATTTATCATATAAATTGATTAGCCTATCTGGCTCTTCATCTTAGTTTAATTTGATATTCTAATTTAAAATTTGCGTTTTTCAACTAGTTTACAGAATACCCCTTTGTGGATTTGTTTTATTTGAATTGAAAAAAGTGATAACCTACCTAACTAGAGCAAAAGAACGACAGCAGTGCTGTTTTATATCTTTTCAGGTTCAAGCAGAACGATGTGCAACCGAACCTGATAGGATTTCCCGCCGTTTTTTATGAATGGGCTGGAGCAAAAAGTTTCTTTTGTGCAGAATATGTAAAAAAGGATGAACTTTGGATGTTAATATAATTGCATATATAGAGGTACCAGATATGTTTTACAGTCATTTGTTGGTAATCCATCGAGTGTATGTCTCCTGTTAAGCAATTTTTTTTGAAAATGTTGACTCTCCATGTAAAAAATTAATTGTTTGTACCCTAATTGTGGTTTGCTTAACGCTGACTTGGTTCTGCATGCTGCAAGACCTAGTGCCACGCCGTCCGAAGCGGTAATGAGCAGAGACAGGAGAGCAGCGCTGATTTATATCTTTTCAGGTTCAAGCAGAATGATGTGCAACCAAGTGGTATTCGTTTATGATGACTGGGTTTTGGAAAAAGGCTTATTTCATGAAAACAGTGATAAAATTATCATTTGGACATTTTCAAAAGTTTAATTACAGAAAAATTGGAAAAAATATTTATTTCAGAAGGTTTGTAATGTAATATCCTTTCGATTGGCGTATTTGGATTTTAATTTCATCTATAAATGACAAACTTATAAGCGTTCAAAACCTAACACTCCTTCACCACACATATTTTTTGATTTGCACCCCAGTATAGTCGACAAAGACGTAGTTCTACGTCAAAAAAGGATCTGTGTGAAAAATCACAGAAAATCTGTGAAAAATCACCAAACTGTTTACCGAACGTTCAGCTGTTGAGATTTCGGTAAAATTTCACAGATTTCGGTAAAATAATCTTAGTGTGTACGTTGCGTCGTGTACGTTGTGTCAGGAACAAAATGCGAAAGTTCTGTTTTTAACATCGGTTGAAGAAGTAGCGGCAGCATATATATGAAGCTCTCCTTTGCAACATCGGGTGAGATCTTTCCTTTATTTTTTATCTTTACTTTTATTCCACCGAAGCGAAATTGATTGGGAGAGTGAAAATACCAACTCCCTGTTCCTAACATTTCGTGAAAAGAAGGCGGGCTCTTCTCACCACTCCTTGGAACATCCTCATGTTGGATGCCCTGTTTTTTGACCGGTTGTATGATCCTGTTGTTTTAAGGAGATTCTCATTTGGGCGATGTAACCCACTGATTCACCCAAACCGTTTTTGGCCCTTCATACAATGGCAGTTTGAGAACAATTAGAGGTTATTAAACTTGATCAAGTTGAACAGCGCGGATAGTCCAAATTCTACCGACAGTTGTCTTGCTACAGTAAGCGGTAGTTCCATATCATCATCATTTGAAAAGCTGTCACTGCAGCTGTGAGATATTTCAGGACGGCCGTGTCCAAAGGAGTGGATTTTATCGAAAGGGACATTAATCCATCAACTGCCTCCAATTACGCTCAATCGAAAATTTTTGGACAATTATCAACCGAAAGTTGAAGAAGACTGGATGGGGCTTGATATTTCGCATAATGGAAATTGCGCAATGCGCATTATCAACTTCACCAACGCATTTTACAACAGTAAAAAGTAAACGTTTTCGTTTCAAAAGTTCTACCTTCAAAATGATAATGCAAAATTATCGCAGTTTTCTGCTCGAGTAAGTCTTTATTGCAGACTGTCAGTTTCAGGAAAATCAACGATTGCAATCATACTTTTTATGCACCCTTTTTTATAAAAGGAAAACCGCGTTCGTTCAGAGAAAAAAACCGTGAAAACGAAATCCCTTCATTGTACGTTGTTTGTCTCCGTCAATTTAGAAGCTGTTGAATTGTTTCAACTCATACCCCCCTCTACCTTTGTTTATTGATTGTTTTCGCATCGTTTTGCTAGGAGGAGCTAGGTTTTGTAGAAAATTATAAGGCAAAAGTTGAATTTTGCCGCATCCGCTGGAGAACGATCTCTCCGGATACGAACCCAAAGCTGTGATAAGATGACAAGTGTTTTGCTTGTTATACCTACTTTCAAGAAAGAAGCAAAGTTTTCGGCTTTTTACATAATCAAAAGTTGGACAATTCGTTGGTATTGGGACGGGGTTCAATTAGTGAAATTTGGCGTTTGCGGCATCATTGAAGTGTGGCATTTCATAAAGATTATTTCAATAATCAAACGAAATGCTTTTTTTTTTTTTTCAGTTCAGCTTCGAACCTGTTCGGATACGGTTGTGTATAAGTTTATTTCTGTTTTGTGCGTGCGTTCGCTGATTTTGCCAGATTAGCGCTGGCACTCTGCCTCCCGGACGGTTATACGTGTGTGATTGGTGGTTTTCTCGCTTTCCGAGAAGTTTTGGAATCGAAAAAGAAAACGTGATGCATCATGTTTGTAGGCATCAGAAGAAGTGTCGCTATCTGCGTTGTTTGTTTTTTTTCTTCGCTTGTGCTCCCGGTACAGAAATTTGTGGCGTCGCGTGTGTTAGTTTTTGATTTCAGTTTGTTTACGCGTTGTATGATTTTGTGAGCGGTCGCTTCGTGTTCGCGTCATGGAGCAATCGACTACATTCGACCAGAGGATTGATCCCCGTAGGGCGGGTCTATGATCGGAGCTACTACACCAAGCGTGACATAGCTGCTTGCAAGGGATTCAGTTGGACTGATTTGGTGAGATTGTTCCATTTTTCTACTTTTGTCTATTTAAACTTAATTTCTATGAATGCGTATCGTTTGGAATCATTTGATTCGGATGAGACTCTTAACTTTTATTTGTTTACATTGTGTTTCAATTGGTATTCTTAAGAACTTCATAAAATAAGGTTTCAATATTTAAATTGAGCAGATCGACTAGCCTGGTTGCTGCCGCTTTTGCTTACTGAGTAGAAGACCGTCGGGGATCCACATTGTAAAGATTCCCTATTTTCAGCTTTTTTACAGGCTGGAGTTGTTGTTTGAACCATTTAGTTTATCAATTTAATTTATCTGTATAACAATTATTCACAAGCATTCTTCCAGGTCAATTCAAGAATAGTTTGATGATGATAAATCTTCCTAATATTCACATTACAGTTAAGACCCGATCCTGTCAATCTCTCCGCGCATCAGACTGTTATTTTTCAATAATTCCACATAATTGTAATTTCATACCTTCCTCCTTCAAGATGAATGTTTAAGATACACATACTTTGCTAGCTGACAAAATGGGGTCATTGCTGTATAATTATTCTCTTTTTGCAGCCTTCATTCAGACTGGATCTATTGATTTAAATTATTTGAGTTTTCTTCCAGCTCTTTGATGACGGAACATCACTAGATTTATACTGTAATGATTCACTCTTACAGCTTTCACCCTGGTTTTGTCTGTTGATTTGATTTGTTTGAATTGGTTTTCAGCTCTTTGGTGTTGGCAGTCGCGGGCGATCAATTTTGCTCATGCTCATGCTCTAAGTTCATTTTCAGCATTTCGATGATGGAACGTCTTCAGATTTATATTATAAGGGGGCTTATTACGGATGTCACATCACGGTGAAAAGTTGTCACTTGTCGTCACGGTGAAGTGATTCCCATTTGATTTGTACGGTAATCACGGCTCTTATTCTGAGTATCACTTTCTTATCACCGTGTAGTGACACCCGTAATAAGGCCCAATGATACACCATTTGGTTTTGGCTTCGGGCAAATCCAAGTATAATGCATGATAACACTGATTCATTTAAAACCATGGTCGCATCACTTATCAAGGTGAATCCTGATCCAACGAACCCAACTTACTAACAAAATCTCCTTTTCTGTGTCTTTTGTTGGAAATTTCAGGGTTACATCTTCCTTATTGGGAGTTGAGGAGACATAGAGCTGCATCATATTGTATGTAAAATAATTATTATTTTCATTGCGGAATACCAGTTTTTTTATCCATATAAATGTATTTTCATTATTACGTATTTTAATGTTCTGATATATTTCATTTCTCCATTACATATGTTTACTATATATATAAATAAATACTGGGTTGGGAGGGAGCATCAGGGTATCATTTGACCTGAAACTGGACGATTGGAGTGGTATGACAACCGGAGTCTAGGAGGGAATAAACACTATCATTTTCTTTATCCTACCGATTCGATTGTGATGGTGTGAATTCTACTCCAACAGTTTCAGTGAGATTGACGCGCCCTTCTTAACAAACCATCCTGTAGGAAGCTTAATAAGTATTGCGAATTGCGTTATTCGATTTGTTGGATCGTATCGTTGGAAGGAGATTCTTAAATTCCCGTGGATTTCGCGTAAGTGTCTCTGCTTACGGGTCCACCCCACCGTTTTTGGCCCTTCATACAGCGATATTGTGAATTCAGATCGGTAGCTCAAATTGATCTTGCTATTAAGTGGAGCTGCATACAAGACAAGATCTTCGAAGGGATGGTGGCTACCTTACATACATACATACAATCAAACGAAATGCTTTTTATCCTCCCAAGTTTACAATCGTACCAGCAATCAATTTCGAGAATTTATAGCTTTTGTGCCCAGTGCTTCCATTTCTATCATCTTAAATCCCTTATCAAACGATTTTATGGCATCATGATCCCAGATATCTCAATTAGGTATTGCCACAATCGAAGCGGAAATTTTTCCGTTTCCCTGTCCATCGGACAGTAATCCAGAGTTTACTGTAGAACTGTGGATTTAGAAACTGCCTTCATATAGTCGTGCACTGGAAACCAAGAATGGTACATAGGTATTACAGCGTGGTACAACCGGTATGGCATAGCAATTGAAATGATTTACGGCTTTTGGAGGAGGATGGAGTAGGGTACGCAATTGGTGCAAATTACAGTGTTATATTGAAGCATGGAAACATCTGCTTCAACATCACCACCAGAGCGCGCGCCAGGACCAGACCAACCGGTGTGAGCATGGTAATGAATGTCGAACGATTTATGATCGTAATTGCAGCAGGAGACCAGATTGGGCTGATATTTACTTGACTTCCGGATTTATCCAGTATACCTGTTGGTGCAACATCTGACTGCTGATACGGATTTCCTTTGCAAGAAGGGATTTTTTTATTATTATTTCCTACAGTTTAACGTAGGAACATTAAAAATTACATACGGCACCTGCTACACTTAAAATTTCACCAAATGTGACATGGAAAACTTGCTAGTGCCATACCCTTTGGGTTCATAATAAGCGCTTTGACGTTTGGAAACAAATTAAATTAAATTGGAACTCTTTTCAAGATTTTTTCGAATTTTTTTTTAAGAATTTCGTTTAAATCATTCTGGAATTTCCTATAAGGAAAGCCTACCTTCGAATAATTATGGTTTCCATAATAATATAATTCTTTGCCAATTACTCATGGAATTCATACTACAATTCTCCTCGAATTTAAATAATTCTCATAAGAATTCGCTTAAATTTCGCTCAATTATTCTTTTCAAAATTATAATGAAAATTCTTCAAAATTCTCTTGGTACACGCAATACAAATTTCTCTTACATCCAATGCAAGGTTGGAATTATTATATCCGCTGCATATGTGTATTGCATATTGCATCAAACGTAATGGAAGTGCTTGCAATGAGCTGCAGCGTACAATGAAGTTTTTTCCAGAATGCATATTTCTCTATAAAACCTTCATGATTTTGAGATACGCAATGCAAAATTATTTTGAAAACCTTCCGGCGACCGGATTACATAATCTGTTCATGTCGCGAAACATTGCGCATCCTGCATACTTTTCATGCAAATCTGTAATAGAATCTTGCATTTCCCAATAGGCCTCCCTTAGCTCAGTCATTAAATGCGCAGCTACAAAGCAAAACTATGCTGGATGACTCTAGGTTCGATTCCCGGTCCAGTCTAGGAATTTATCGGGTTGGATAATTTCTCGAGTTCCCTGAGCGTAGAGTATGATTGTACTTGCCACACAACTATACCGTGGATCCCCGGGAAATTTACCGTTTTTAATCTGACCACTTTTTAATTTGAATCCCGGTAATCTGCATGCCGTTCAAACTAAAACTGGTTCAAACGTCAATTAACTCATGGAACGGAGTAAAGCTAAATGAAACATTGTGATACAGAACGCAGAATCAAAACATAGCAGCAAATAAGGCTACAAGAAACACGAAAGCTCTCAATTGAAAACTATGGAAGTGCATCTAGAACACTAAGTTAAGAGCGCGCAATAAGTTTTTGAAAATCCTTCGATCTTGTTTACCGTTCTGAGTATAGATACTATAGGTTCCATAGATAAGCAGAGGCAAAGTAGAATGTAGTCAAGCGAACTGCCAGTTATGGGGTGTTTACACTTATGCTATTTTACTAGCGCTAATGAGCTAGCTGCTACACAGAAAAAAATTAATTATCGCGTAAAACCTCCCTTCGTTTTTTTTTGTTTTTTTTTTTCATCTTTATTAAAGAGAGACACTTCCCTTCGTTAAATTTTGAGCTATACTTGGCATAAACAGCGAAATCGTTTACAAGCTTGCATTGCTAATTTATGCGATATTGCGCTTAAATTTACACGAAATATCGCGTAAATTTATGGTAAATCTAGCGTTAATTTTATGTGCGCTATACATTAGACTGATGCAAAATTTGACTTTTTCGCTCCACAGAGCTTAAATGGTTTCAAATCGGGTCCTGATTAGCCTCCCAAAGTTACAACTCCTTTGGTTAGAAACAGACTTCGCACAAGTCATTTGAAGTTTACATGTAAATTACTATGGGAAATCTCAACTTTTTGTTCATTGCCTTCTAGTCTTTTTCCATATTGAGCTGCGTAACAGGTCAATAGCCATTTGTATAGAAAATTTTCTCAGCTACAAATTTGCTCAAGATCATTTCTATGTAAAACGAGACAGGAAAAAGTTATTAATTATTTAAGAGATTGGTAAACTTATGACATGATCAAGCAGCTGCTCTGTAGGCAACACTGTATTTTGCAGTGTGACATAGTAGCCATGCATTTTGTGTCCTATTCAACGCCCCAGAAACACCAATGTTGCCTGCTGAGCAGTTGATTGAGCATGATCATAAGACATCAGCTCATTGAACTATTGATAACTTTCGATCCTTGCATTTAATCAAAAAGTGGTCTTCAGCAAAGTTGTAGCTGGGAAAATTTCCTACAAGTATATTTGAAAACTTTTGAAGGAGACTGATATGGTGAATTATTAGATAAACATGAACAAAAATTTTGGTTTTACCATAGTAATTCCTATACAAACTTCAAATGATTTGTGCCATCTCAGTTTCTCACCAAATGGGTTCAAACTTTGAGAGGTTAGTCAAGATCCGATTTGGAATCGTTTAAGTATTGTGGAGCGAAAATTTCAAATTTTGCATCACTCTACTATACATGCATTTTTCAAACGGTGTAGCAAACAAGCTCACTAGCATAATGTAAACAGGCCCTAATAAAAATAACCATAAAAGAGAGCTTAACGACGTGTTCGGGGTATCATCCAAACTATTTGTGGGATAGTTTACCCATCCGGGATACAGTTCGTTTATAGTATTTGTTTATTAGGGGGGCATCAGCGTCTACCAGCATGACATTTCAAGAGCAACTGAAATTCGTGCTAGTTGGCGAGTACACTAGCGCGAGTAAATCCGCACAGATGTAAACACCCCATTAGTGTAGTCAAACGAGCATGACGTCATCATGGGTTTTTTTGCTGGAGAAGTATTGTAATATTATGATCACAAATCGCTTTCCACACTCAACATTCCGATCTATTTCGCTTAAAACGGAAGAAGGAAATATAACGCAAACCACTCCTCAGTTCATTATTGCAAAGATTTGCTTTGCACTTCATTTAGAACTTGCAAAACTGCACAACGAAAAGCTGTATAATGGCATGAACATTTATCACGGATGCCAGTAAGATCATTTATTTTTCATGGTTGCCAAAACAACTTTTTATGCCTACACTTATCTATGGAATCTATAGTATCTATAGTACTGAGTACCAATGCACAGTGGTCCAGAATGCAGATTTAGGTGGAATGATATGTTTTGAGCCTGAAATTGAAACTTTAGACTAAAAGTCTCTTTTACAAAGTTGTTCCTTATAGTATAGTTATAGTATAGCTGAGCTAATTTCAAGCAACTTTGTTGAAAAAAACTTTTTTGTATCTCTTAAATTGGCTGATTTAGAGCTATTTTCTTGAATTGAGTTAGGGTGACTCTTTTTGCTCTATTTTTCTTATTTCGAATTTCTCAGCAAAGGTGTCTTCAGATAACTTTTAGATCTTAAGAAGGCGCAAATTTTTGCTACACAAAACTTGTCAATATCTTTCGCCGATCAAGAGTTATTGACGTTTTCATACTAAAAATATGCATTTTTCAAATGTTAATATCTCTTGTTGGGGCAAACAAAAAAAAAGTTTTTTTTGCAGCATTAGAAAGGGCGTATGTTATTCTCAATAATATGAAAAAATTGGAGGTATGTTATTTTTTAAACTCGTATAAAATTGAATTGAATTTATTCATATTTTTTACTATATTTGAGTATATCTTTTTTATTAGAAGAGATACAGGCAACAAATCCAGCTATAAAACATTCGTCTTAAAGAGTTTTAAAAGTTTTTACAAGATGACTTTCATGATAAATTTCAAATAAAAAAGTTATTGGCAAAAGATGGATTTCATAGGACCACTCTAATGACAAATTTATATAAAATGTGCTAGTACATTTGTTTCAATATTTGGACATTTAGTGTCTTCGAAGAAGTTTTTGTTCTTAAAAATTCCCTTCTTTTGGTGTTTGCAAACGTCAGGGTGGTCCTCAAATTAGGGAATTTTTAAAACTAACTTTTTTGTTCTACAAAATATAAACATGTGTGGTCGAACAAAGTTGTAGATAAGTTACTTGCAAGCAACTTTGTTGAAGAAAATTACGCCTTACGCTTGACCCCTGCCACAGATTTTGTACAGCCACCTTGTCCACCTTCTTCGCCACAGAAAGCCAGTTTGCCTTGAACTGCTGCTCGCCCTTAGCAGTTTTTTTGGTCTTCTTTAGGTTCCGCTTGACAATAGCCCAGTATTTCTCAATTGGGCGGAGCTCTGGCGTGTTGGGAGGGTTCTTGTCCTTGGGAACCACCTGCACGTTGTTGGCGGCGTACCACTCCATGGCCTTTTTACCGTAATGGCAAGATGCCAAATCCGGCCAAAACAGTACGGAACAACCGTGTTTCTTCAGGAAAGGCAGCAGACGTTTATTCAAACACTCTTTCACGTAAATTTCTTGGTTGACAGTCCCGGAAGCTATGAAAATGCTGCTTTTCAAGCCACAGGTACAGATGGCTTGCCAAACCAGATATTTCTTTGCGAACTTTGACAGTTTCATGTGCTTGAAAACATCTGCTACCTTTCCCCTTCCTTTTGCCGTATAAAACTCCTGTCCCGGAAGCTGCTTGTAGTCGGCTTTGACGTAGGTTTCGTCGTCCATTACCACGCAGTCAAACTTCGTCAGCATCGTCGTGTACAGCCTCCGGGATCGCGCTTTGGCCGTCGTATTTTGTTTATCATCGCGATTTGGAGTCACTACCTTCTTGTAAGTCGATAGTCCGGCTCGTTTTTTGGCTCGATGCACGGTTGTAGACGATACACCCAGCTTATTTGCGGCATCTCGGAGAGAGAGGTTAGGGTTTCGCTTGAAACTACCGGCAACTCTCTTTGTCGTCTCAGCGGCTTCCGGTTTTCGATTTCCCCCCGATCCAGACTTCCTGGCTGTCGACAAACGTTCCCCAAACACTTTAATTACATTTGTAACGGTTGATTTGGCAACTTTTAGCGATTTTGCCAACTTTGCGTGCGAGTAGCTCGGATTTTCGCGATGCGCGAGCAAAATTTTGATACGCTGCTCTTCTTGCTTGGACGGCATTTTGACAACTGAAGAGTGAATTCCAAAATCAAAATAGGAGCAACATTCTACACACACACACACCTTCAAAATGAGGGGTGTTCAGATTTTTTAAATGCAAAATTGAAAGAAATACGTCAAGTTGATATTGACCAAATTTTGACCGTATCACCCTTTTTTTTTTTTTTTTTTTTTTTTTTTTTTTTTTTTTTTTTTTTTTTGTTAAAGTGAAGTTTTATTTGTCAGTTAAGCATACAAAGTTTTTTTGTTTTACCGTCAATTTGCTACATCAAGATTAAAGTTCAAATCAGCTAAATCAATTCTTCCGTTACAATCGTTAACGAAGCAGATATATGTAATAAACATATTCAGAATTGCCACTCTATGTCTGTCGTTTATTCCTAATAGGGCAGCCCAGTAAGAATTGTCGGTCCGACGCGACACCGATGAGAGACCGACGCATCGGGCTATCGGCCTGATGTGAGCCTGATGAAACAGCCCGATTCGACACCTTGTATCGGGCTAATTTGCAACAAAAACGTCGGAATTGTAGACCTCGAGAAAGTGCTCTCGCTCGATGCGTAAGGCCGATGTGAGTCCGATGTGGAGCAAAATTTTGTATGGCGCATCGGGCTCGCATCGGGGTGCCGATTTTCGCTTTTGAGCGGTTTCCTTTCAGAATGACACTCCGACGCGAAGCCGATGCGGAACAAAATAATGTTCGTGGCATCGGGCTCGCGCCGGGGTATCATTCTGAAATGAATCCACTCAAAAGGAATTAGATTACCAATAATAAAATAAGCTTAATAAATATAAGAATATGCATGATTATAATAGGAATCAGAAAAATAATACCGTAATACGAAAACGACTAATCAACATAAAATAACCTCTTTTTACGCGAATAGGAGAATTTTCGATTAATTTTGGAAACATTGGACTTGTGACCAGAAAATGGACCGTGGTGAATACGGGGTGCCCTCCCGGAAGATCCGAAACAACCGTAAAAGTGGCCAATTCATGAAATCGGCTCAAGAGCTCTGCGGTTTTTCCTAAAGATAAAATTTGGACTTATGACCAGATACATGGACCCTGGTGGCCACGGGGTGCCCTTCCGGATGATCCAGAGCAACCGTCAATGCATTGTGCTGAATGTGGTAAATTTAAGAAATTGGTTCTAGTGCTCTGCGGTTTTTCTAAAGCACTTCTACAGGACTCATTAGATAGCATTTGGACTTGTGACAAGAAAATGGACATGGGTGGCCACGGGGTGCCCTTCCGGAAGATCCGGAACAACCACAAATGTGGTAAATTCATGAAATCAGTCCTAGAACTCTGCAGCTTTTTCAAAAAAACGTCTACAGGACTCATTATTGCACTTATACAGGACTCAATAGATAGCATTTGGACTTGTGACCAGTAAATGGACTCTGGTGGCGACGAGTTGCTCTTCCGGAAGATCCGGAACAACCGTAAAAGTGGCCAATTCGTTAAATCGGTCCTAGAGCTCTGCGGTTTTTTCTAAAGCACTTTTACAGGACTCATTATTGCATTTATACAGCACTCATTAGATATAATTTGGACTTGTGACCAGAAAATGGACCCTAGCGGCCATTGGGTGTCCATCCAGAAGATCCGGAACAATAGAAAAAGTGGCAAATTCATAAAATTGGTCCTACAGCTCTGCGTTTTTTTCTAACGCACTTCTACAGGACTCATAAGATAGAATTTGGACTTGTTTCCAGAAAATGGACCCTGGTGGCCATCGGGTGCCCTTCCGGAAGATCCGAAACAACCGTAAAAGAAGCCAATTCATGCTATTAGTCCTAGAGCTCATGTGGTTTTTCCTAAACACTTCTTCAGGACTTATTGAATATGGACTTGTGACCAGAAAATGGACCCTGGTGGTCACGGGGTGCGCGTCCGGAAGATCCGGAACAACCGTTAAAATTCGTAAATTGGTAATCGGTCCTAGAGCTCTGTAGTTTTTTTTTAAGCACTTCTACAGGACTTAACAGAAAGAATATGGACTTGGACCAGAAAATGGACCTTGATGGCCATGGGGTGTCCTTCCGGAAGATCTGAAACAAACTTTAATGTGGCCAATTCATGAAATCAGTCCTAGCACTCTGCGGTTTTTTCTTAAACACTTCTACAGGACTCATTAGATAGAATTTGGATTTGTGACCAAAAAATGGACTCTGGTGGCGACGGGGTGCCTTCCGGAAGATCCGAAACAACCGTAAAAGTGGCCAATTCATGAAATCGGTCCTAGAACTCTGTGGTTTTTTTTAAAGCACTTCTACATGACTCATTATATAGAATTTGAACTTGTGACCAGAAAATGGACCCTAGCGGCCATCGGTTCTCCTTCCGGAAGATCCGGAAAAACCGTTAGAGAAGCCAAATCATGATATTAGTCCTAGAGCTCATGTAGTTTTTTTTTTCTAAACACTTCTTCAGGACTCATTACATAGAATTTGGACTTTTGACCAGAAAATGTACCCTGGTGGCCACGGGGTGCCCTTCCGGAAGATCCGGAACAAACATTCAAATAACCAATTCATGAAATTGGTCCTAGAGCTCTGCAGTTTTGTTCTTAAGCACTTCTACAGGACTCAACAGAAAGAATATGGACTTGGACCAGAAAATGGACCTTGGTGGCCATGGGGTGCCGTTCCGGAAGATCCGAAACAGCCGTTAAAAAGGCCATTCATGAAATCCGCCCTAGAGCACTGTGGTTTTTTCTAAAGCACTCCTTCAGGGCTTATAAGATAAAATTTGGACTTGTGACCAGAAAATGGACCCTGGTGGCCAAAGGGTGTCCTTCCGGAAGATCTGGAACAAACGTAAAAGTGGCCAATTTATGAAATTGGTACTAGAGCTCCACGGTTTTTTTTTTCTAAAGCACTTCCACAGGACTCATTATATAGAATTAAGACTTGTGACCAGAAAATGGACCCTGGTGGCCAAAGGGTGTCCTTCCGGAAGATCTGGAACAAACGTAAAAGTGGCCAATTTATGAAATTGGTACTAGAGCTCCACGGTTTTTTTTTCTAAAGCACTTCCACAGGACTCATTATATAGAATTAAGACTTGTGACCAAAAAATAGATCCTGGTGGCCATCAGCTACCATTCCGAAAGATCCGGAACAATCTTAAAAATGGTCAATTCATGAAATCGGTCCTAGAGCTCTGCGGTTTTTTTTTTCTAAAGCACTTCTACAGGACTCATCAGATAGAATTTGGACTTGTGACCAGAAAATGGTCCCTTGTGCCCACGGGGTGCACGGGGAAGATCCGGAACAACAGTTGAAGTGGCCAATTCATTAAATCGATCGTATGGCTCTGCGGTTTTTTCTCAAGCACTTCTACAGGACTCATTACATAGAATTTGGACTTGTGACCAGAAAATGAACCCTGGTGGCTATCGGGTGCCCTTCTGGAAGATCCGGAACAACCGTATATGCGGCCAATTCATGACAGCTTTGCGGTTTTTTCTTAAGCACTTCCACAGGCTTCATCAGATAGAATTTGGACTTGTGATCAGAAAATGGTCCTTGTGGCCAAAGAGACCCTTCCGGAAGATACGGAACAACCATGAATGTGGCTAATTCATGAAATCGGTCCTAGAACTCTGCCGTTTTTTTTTCTAAAGAACTTCTACAGGACTCATTAGATAGGCTTTATACTTGTGGCCAGAAAATGGACCCTGGTGACCATCGGGTGCGCTTCTGGAAGATCCGGAACAACCGTAAAAGTGGCCTATTCATGAAATTGGCCCTAGAGCTTTGCGGTTTTTTCTAAAGCACTTCTTCAGGACTTATCAGATAGAATTTGTTCTTGTGCTCAGAAAACTGTTCTTTGTGGCCACGGGGTGCCCTTCCGGAAGATCCGGAACAACTGTTTATGTGGCCAATTCATGAAATCAGTCTTAGAGCTCTACGGTTTTTTTTTCTACAACACTTCAATAGGACTAATCAGATAGAATTTCAACTTGTGAAAAGAAAATGGACCCTAGCGGCCATCGGGTAGCCTTCCGGAAGATCTAGAGCAACAGTTAAAGTAGCCTATTCATGAAATCGGTCCTAGAACTCTGCGGTTTTTTCTTTAACACTTCTACAGAACTCATTAGATAGAATTTGGACTTGTGACCAGAAAATGGACCCTGGTGGCCATGGGGTGCCCTTCTGGATGATCTGGAACAACCGTTAAAATGGCCAATTCATGAAATCGGTCCTTAAGCTCTGAGCATTGGGTGCCCTTCTGGAAGATCTGGAGCAACAGTAAAAGTGGTCAATTCATGAAATTGGTCCTAGAACTCTGCGGTTTTTTCTAAAACACTTCTACAGGACTTATTAGATAGAATTTGGACTATTGATCAGAAAATTGACCCTCGTGGACACGGAGTGCCCTTTCGGAGGATCCGGAACAACAGTTGAAGTGGCCAATTAATGAAATCGGTCCTAGAGCTTTGCGTTTTTTTTTTTTCTAAAACACTTCTGCAGGCTCATTAGCATTGGCGTAGCTAGCACCCCCACTAGGGGGTGCAAAGGCATCCCTAGTTTCAATGTATGCACCCCTAGGACCAATGTAGGCCGCCCAGATTATTTATTACAAGTTCTTATTTTCATTTCACATAGAAATAGTAAAATTGAGATTATGCCGTGAGAGAAAAAGAAATTCGAAAAAATGATAGTTTTCCTTAGTTACGCCAATACTCATTAGATAGAATTTGAACTTGTGAACAGAAAAAGGACCATAGCGGCCATCGAGTACCCTTTCGGAAGATCTGGATGAACTGTAAAAGTGGCCAATTCATGAAATCGGTCCTAGAACTCTGCGGTTTTTTCGAAAACACTTCTACAGGACTCATTAGATAGAATTTGGACTTGTGACCAGAAATTGGACCCTGGTGGCCACGGGTGCCCTTCCGGAAGATCCGCGATGTCACGCACACCAACGTATCGTCTGGCTCGGAAACCGCGTTTACCCGAAAACGTTTTTTTATTCAGGGTTCAGGTTGGCACTGAACCAGTTTCAAAAATAAATTCGCTATTAGTTCATAAGGAATAAGTCCGCCGAAGACACCCAGACGATACAACGTCAAATCGCACTTTTATAAGCGATTCCGCACTTTTGAGGAGTTCAGTTTCCAATGCAAAATACAATATTTAATGGTTTTTTTTACACGACTGTTTTTACGCGCTGAATTGGATATAAGGTAAGCGAGCCTGTTTTGGCACTACTTAAAATTTGTACCAGTTTTGGCATTAGCCCGTGTAATTTATATGAAGCTGGGCCAAAATAGGAACCATTGCATATATGGGATTGTGCCAAAACTGGAGCATATGCCAAAACTGGAATACTTACCCTAGCGAGATTTTTAAACGTGATCTACTAGTAAAATAATAAGAAGACTTATAATGAGTTTCCTGTTTTCTGCTGAAGTTCAGGGAAGCACTGTCGACATTCTGGGAAGTATAGTTGAGGTTCATGGAAATCCTGTGGAAGATCAGTGAAGTCCTGTCGCCATTCTGGGAAGAACTGTTGAAGTGCGTTGAAGTACTGCTGAAATTCTGGGAATTCCTGTTCACATTCTGGGAAGAACATTTGAAATTCAGAACATGCCTGCTGAAGTTCTGGGAATTCCTGTCGACATTCTGGGAAGAACTTTGAAGGTTCAGGGAAGTACTGCTGAAGTTCAGGGAAGTTCTGTCGACATTATTGGAAGTGCTGTTCAAGTTCAGGGAAGTCCTGTCGACATTCTAGGAGACACTGTTCAAGTTTATGGAAGTTGTTCTGAGGTTCAGGGAAGTTCTGTCGAAGTTCAGGAAAGTCGTGCAGAAGTTTAAGGAAGTCCTATCGACATTCTGGGAAGTACTGCTCAAGTTCAGGGAAGTCCTGTGGAATATCAGGGAAGTCCTGTCGACATTCTGGGTAATACTGTTGAAGTTCGTGGAGGTACTGTTGAAGTTCTGGGAATTCCTATTGACTGGGAAGAACATTTGGAGCTCAGGGCATTCCTGCTGAAATTCTGGGAATTCCTGTCATCATTCTGGGAAAAACTTTTAAGGTGCAGGGAAGCTCTGCTGAAGTTCTAGGAAGTCCTGTTGACATTCTGGGAAGAAATTTTGAAGTTCAGGGCAGTACTGCTGAAGTTCTGGGAAGTCCTGTCAACATTTTGGAATGTACTGTTGAAGCTCAGGGAAGTCCTGCTGAAGTTCAGGGAAGTTCTGTCGACATTCTGGGAAGAACTTTTGAAGTTCAGGGCAGTCCTTCTGAAGTTCTGGAAAGTACTGTTGAAGTTCTGGGAAGTCCTGTCCATATTCTGGGAAGTGCTGTTCAAGTTCAGGGAAGTCTTGTGAAAGTTCAGGAAAGTCCTGTCGACATTCTGGGAAGCACTGTAGAAGTTCGTGGAAGTTCTGGGAAGTCCTGTCGACATTCTGGGAAGAACATTTGAAGTTCAGGGCATTCTTGCTGAAGTTCTGGGAATTCCTGTCGACATTCTGGGAAGAACTGTTGAAGTTCTGGGAAGTTCGGTCGGCATTCTGGGAAGCACTGGGTACTGGAAGTTCAGGGTAATCCTGCTAGAGTCGAAGTTCAGGGAAGTTCTTATGAAGTTTAGGGAAGTACTTCTGAAGTTCAAAGAAGTTCAAGGAAAATAAGGGCATTCCTACTGAAGTACTGGGAAGTCCTGTCGACATTCTGAGAAGTATAGTTCAAGTTCAGGGAAGTCCTGCCGACATTCTGTGAGATACTGTTCAAGTTCAGAGAAGTTCTTCTGAAGTTCTGGGAAGAACATTTGAAGCTAAGGGCATTTCTGCTAAAGTTCTGGGAATTCCTGTCCACATTATGGGAAGAACTTTTGAAGTTCAGGGAAGTCCTGCTGAAGTTCAGGGAAGTCCTGTCGACATTCTGGGAAGTACAGCTGAAGTTTAGAGAAGTTCTGTCAACTTTCTGGAAAAAAAACTTTGGAAGTTCAGGGCAGTCCTGCTGAAGTTCAGGGAATCCTGTCGACATTCTGGGAAGTACTGTTGAAGTTCAGGGAAGTCCTGTCGACATTTTGGGAGGAACTGTTGAAGTTCAAGGCAGACCTGCTGAACTTCATGGAAGTCCAGTCGACATTCTGCGAAGTACTTCTGAAGTTCACGGAAGTCTTGTCGACATTCTGGGAAGTACTGTTGAAGTTCAGGGAAGTCCTGCTGAAGAAGTTCAGGGAAGTCCTGCCGACATTCTGGGAAGAACTGTTGAAGTTCAGCGAAGTCCTGCTGCAGTTCTGGGAAGTCCTGTCGACATTCTGCTAAGTACTGTTGAAGTTTAGGGAAGTCCTGCTGAAGTTCAGGGAAAACCTGTCGACATTCTGGAAAGTACTGCCAAAGTTCAGGGAAGTCCTGCTGAAGCTCGGGGAAGTCCTGCTGAAGTTCTGGGAAGTCCTGTCGACATTCTGGAAAGAATTGTTGAAGTTCAAGGCTGACCTGCTGAAATTGTGGGAAGTCCAGTCGACATTCTGCGAAGTATTTTTGAAGTTCACGGAAGTCCTGTCGACATACTGGGAATTTCTGTTGAAATTTAGGAAAGTCCTGCTGAAGAAGTCCAGGGAAGTCCTGCCGACATTCTGGGAAGTACTGTTGAAGTTCAGGGAAGTTCTGCTGAAATTCGGGGAAGTTCTGTCGACAATCTGCGAACTACTGTTGAAGTTCAGGGAAGTCCTGTCGAGATTCTGGGAGCTACTGTTCAAGTTTAGGGAAGTCCTGCTGAAGTTCGGGAAAGCCCTGTCGACATTCTGGGAAGTACTGATGAAAATCAGGGAAGTTATGTCGACATTCTGGGAAGTACTGTTGAAATCCAGGGAAGTCCTGCTGAAGTACAGGGAAGCCAAGTCGTGATTCAAATTAGAAAAAAAATCTCGCATCGCTAGCATGACTTCTAGGAATTGACCATTTTCTCTGTTATTCCGGATATCTAGAGAACCATTTCGTGGCAATCCAGTAATCATTAGAAAGTAGACATCCGTACCTACGAAATGGCGGTCAAATTACAAAAATTGATTCATTTTGACCTGACTGGTTGTCGCTACTGTGAATATTATGTTTTGCAGCCTTGGCCCTCTGAGGGATAATAAATCTTATGTAGACCACAAAGCCTGTCGAAAAATAATACCTTGATGTCCATTATGAAGGATTTAGCTTGTGCGTCCATAATAAACGCAGACACGCCAAATGTTATTTGCTTATTGCCATATTCCACACCATGTTGTAGAACTGTATTTAGTTCGTTTACAAACTCACGCATATAGTCATGCACGTCGCGAGGTTTACTTATACCGTGGTAAACCGCCACTGGTAACACATTCGGGAAAGCTTTTATTTTGACAAGTATTGGCCAGAAAGTACTCCGAGAGCTCGATGTTAAAGGGATTCCATCAATCCCAAATTGCAGCTCGTAGTAAGATTGGATCGGCGCCGTTTGCCAAGATAAAATGTGTTTAATCATGTCCTGTAGCCCGAAATAGCAAAACTGTCCATCACCCATTCGCTGGACAGTGACATCTGGCAGCCTGGATTTCATTTTTAGCGTTTTAATGGTTCTTGGAAGTTGTGGGAAATGATGATCTTTAAACCAACTCAAAAGATCATTCGTTGCGTTTTCCGAGACATTGTACTTCAGATGCCAACTGATAAATTTTTCAGCCACACTCGCAACTTCTAACGGTTCTTCGTTAAATGCGATTTCCTCTTCCGATCCCGGTGATTCATCAACAAATGGAGATTCGTCGTTGGAATCAGAGCTATCCTCATTCTCTTGATGCTCCTGTATCGGGTTGTACACTTGCGTGGACGGCCCTGCTATTGCTTCCTGTTGTATGTCTCTCGGAGACACAGTCGCTCCACCCGAACTTTCGCCAGTTTCATGAACTCGATCGCTTACGTTCCTCGAATGGTATAATCGTTCCACCTCCTTACGATCTAGACGGTATAAGTTCGATCTCGACGACATGCTATAGAACACCCTGAGAAATATAACCACTGTCACAAGAACATTTCCAAACACAACATATTGAACAGACAAATTCGCTTTAGCCTCATATCAAAGACTTGGTAAAACACTGCTCGAAATGACTGTGAGTGTTTTTGTAATGTCAGACAATATTGTGCACCAAGCCATTATAATAGATTCAATTGTGAATAACGCATACATCATTGCATTCGGCGAAATTGTATCACACATTCTTTTATATAACTATGAAGAATAATTTTGGGTAAAAACTTTTTTTTTTTTTTTTTTCCTTTGGTTTGTTTTTTCCGTCGATCTAGTTTTCCGTGCTGAGCACCAATGCTACCGACGTGCCAGGAAGGCAGCTCCCACACCTGGACCCTACCTATCGACCCATCAACTCATGAACCGGGGACCAACGGCTTTACTTCCCATCCGAAGGAAGGCGTGATCAGAGATGTTATGCCTCAGAACATCCCGGCGGCGCTGACTGGTATTGAACCCAGGCCTGCTGGGGTGAGAGGTAATCACGCTTACCACTACACCACCGGCGCCGTTGGGTAAAAACTTGAAAACATAAAGAACTGTTAAAATTAAGCCGGACAACAAATTCGCCAAGGCATTTATTGAATGTTTTTTGCTCGTTTTTGTTTACATAAGTGTGGTTTTGTATTGATATTGTATTGTTATTTCATATTAAGCTATGACGAAGAAAACATTGCAACACTCAATCCTCAGAAGAAAAAAAAGAACCTGATAAGCAGGGAATAAAGAAGTGAAGAAAGCGCCAAGATATAGACTTTGTTGCATGTGAAAACTGTCGTAGCAATTTCGTGTTGCAACAATCGACGACCAGAGCTTTGAAACGATAAAACAAAAATTTCCCCATTTGATTGCGTGTATCATTTTTTAGCATGTCGCAACAAAAAAAGAAGCAACACTGTCTTTGTTTTGTACTTCTAACAATAATGATATTGTTGTTGACTCCGTTTGTCGTATGTTTTTCATTGAAAGTTTGAGATTTTTGATTCGCTGCTGATAAGTGTTAAATAACTCTAGTAAGATGTCCAAGTCAATTCTGATGCGTTTTTTAAAAGAATTCTGAGGAATAGGTATACTTAGGAAATTTTGATATCTTATGGAGATAATTTCAATTGAGGACACGCGAGAATTATTGAGACTGTGAATATAATCCAAGCCACATTATTAATTTTATCAAAGATTTGAAGCATGCAATGCACCATGGTCTTCAAAACTCTCAGAGTGCATTCGGTAGGTTTTTTGGAGGAAGTTTTTTGAAGGCTATACTGCCACCATACGCATAATTGTCCCACGGTCCATCAGGAATACATAGAGCATGGGACAATTATGCGTATGACGGCAGTATACTGAGACTGCTTTGGAAAAAAATTCAATGAAATACACGAGAGAACCATAAGATTATTTAGGGACATCCGGAAACTATCTCTGAATACATTTTGGTATAATTCTAAGGACAAAATTTTCAAAGATATCTTTTGAAGAGTTATCATGTGGTAGTCCAGAAAATATCTAGCTAATACAGATAGGGTAGGGGGGCCTCAGATAGCCTAGTCGGTAAAGGCACGGTATTACCAAGCCGGAGGCGGCGGGTTCGATTCCCGGTCCGGTCGAGGGAATCTTTCGGGTTGGAAATTTTCTCGACTTCCCTGGGCATAGTGTATCATTGTACTTGTCACACAATATACAAATTTATGCATTGGTACTGACATCGGAAGCTCTCAATTAATAACTGTGGAAGTGCATCTAGAACACTAAGTTGACAGCACGCAATAAGCTAATATGCGAAAAGCAATAAGCTTGAAATGCGAAGAAGAAGAAGAAGTAGGGGGTCCCGTGGCATAGTGGTTACGCGCAGGGTTGCTTCCACTCACTTACTATAAAAAAATGTTTTTCAGATTTATGAAATCATTGGAGGTTATAATGATATTTTACACTTGAAAACTACAAGAAGATGTGATAAGGTTTGTGCAGGTCTCCCTTAGCTCAGTCGGTAGAGGCTGCGGCTTCAAAGCAAGACCATGCTGGAGGTGGCTGGGTTCGAATCCCGGTCGGTCTAGGAATTTTTCGGGTTGGAAAATTTCTCGACTCCCCTGGGCATAGCGTATCATTGTACTTTTGCCACACAATATACACATGCAAAAAATGGTACAGGCTTAGAAAGCTCTCAATTAACAACAGTGAAAGTGCAACTAGAACACTAGTTGAGAGCAGGTGTAAAGTTCCAGTTGGGACGTAATAGCCAGAGAAGAAGAAGAAGAAGAAGAGTGGAAGCAACCTTGGTTACACGTTCGCTTCTCAAGCGGATGGTCATGGGTTCAATTCCCAGTCCCCCCAACACAAACTTTGGTGGCGCCTGTGGTGAGTGGTAAGCGTGATTACCTCTCAACCCCAGTAAGGCCTGTGTTCTGCCGTTGGTCCCCGGTCCATGAGAATTGATGGTTCGATACACTGCCGGTAACTGCATATCAGTCCCATATGAAAAAAAGTAGGCATAGAGAAAACGGCAATCAAAGTTACGAAATGCAATTCTCATGCAAATGTTTGAAAAATCATAATAAATTTATTTATGGTTTTTTCAACTTCAAATCAGTTGCATTGAAGCTTGCATGTATTGCTATTTCAACAAAAAATGGACGATTGAATTTGAGGATGGGACTGATATGCGGTTACTTTGCTTGGTGGGACAAACTGACTTGATCTTGTTTTCACATTTGTCACGATCAAAGTCCGTAGTTTTATCACATAATATGAAAGTAGATGCC